>NC_086115.1:15036610-15206610 GCF_963921235.1 Mobula hypostoma | reverse complement strand
CAGAAGCCCGGTGTCTTTGCTGGGGGTTTCTTTACAGATGTTCATAGATGTTCAATACTTGTACTGTAGACTGGAGAACTTGCCCTGGATGGTAGGAGATGCTGACCAACAAACTTACAGTTCATAAGATCGTGAGAGATAGAGTAAACAGTCTTTTTCTCAGGGCAGGGGTGTTTACAACTAGAGGGTATAGGTTTAAAGTTAGAGGGAAAAGATATAAAGGGAACCAGAGGGGTAAGTATATAGAATGGTATGTAATGGTGGTGCGTATATGGAGTGAATTGCTCGAGGAAGTGGCAGAGGTGGGTTTAATATTTAATATTTTTTATTTAGAGATACAGCATGGTAACAGGTCTTTCCGGCCCAATTCCACCCATGTGACCAATTAACCTGCTAACCAGTACGTCTTTGGACTGTGGGAGGAAACCAGAGCACCCGGAGGAAAGCCACATGGTCATGGAGAGAACGTAGACTCTCCGTACAGACAGCAGCAGAATTGAACCCGGGCCACCGGCACTGTAATGGCGTCCCGCCAACAGCAGACATCCCACCTCTCCCGGAACTTCCGGGAGTCTCCCGCATATTAATAGTGGCTCCCTGATGCCCGGAAATTATATACAATGTCACCGAAATCAATTTTTTTGAGAGCGAGCGAGAGAAAAGCAAGAGAGAGCGCGCTCGCGAGCGAGAGAGCGAGAGAGAGTGCGCGCGCGAGAGAGAGCGAGTGAGAGAGTGGGCGAGAGCGGGCGAGAGCGCGCGAGTGAGAGCGAAGGCAAGCGAGAGCGACCACGAGAGAGAGCGCGCGCACGAGAGAGAGAGAGCGCGCCATTGCAGAGTGTTCCAAAAAAATATAAAACGTACGTCACCCCAGACTACACTAAAATGTACCCCTGCCTAATAGGGGACAAAATAATGACAGTGTTGCTCACTGCACTGTTTGCAAAGGTGACTTTTCTATTGCCCATGGTGGGTTAAGACTGTAAAAGACATGTTGAGGTGAGTTTAACAGGTGTCATTCGTTCATTAGCATAGCTAACGTTATTTAAACTAGCTGGCTGGCTGCTAAGGAGCTACTCTATTGCAGACATCCCACCTCTCCTGGAAGTCTCCCGCAAATTGATGGTGCTACCTCCCTGAAATGAGTTTTTGCGGGGTGGGATGTCTGCAACAGTTACGATACTGCGGCAGCCCCCCTCCATAAAAAATTAGAACGTTTAAAAGATATCGTGAATAGGAAAGGTTTGGGATTTGGGCCAAATGCGGGCAAATGGGGATATGTCAGCAATATACTGTGGTCAGCATTTATGAGATGGGCCGAAGGGCCTGTTTCCCTGCTGTATAACTTCATAGTATGAGTATTTAGTAGATGTTCGCCTACTTTAGTAGACTTGCTAATAAATGCAATTACCCCAGGCTTCAGAAAGGTCAACAGAAAACAGGACAAAGCAGCCCGCTTGATCGTCATCCCAATACCTCCCCACCCTAAACGCTCCCTCCCTCCACCACCGGCACGACTGGCTGCAGTGTGCCCCATTTGCAAGTTGTACAGCTCATCCTTGCCCAGCCCGTCCGGTGTTTGCACCATTGACCTCCAAGCAGGGCAAAGCGAGCGGGCTCGTGGGAACGTGAGAGATGAAAGATCAACATCATTTGTCACATACATCAAATTTTGAAACACACAGTGAAGTGCCTGGCCACCACAGTCCGGGGATGTACTGGGACAAGTTCCATCCACCACACTTCCGGTGCCGACAGAGCAACCCACAACTTAGTCACCCCAGCCCGCACGCCTTGGGAATGTGGGAGGAAACTGGAGCTCCCGGAGGAAACCCGCGTGGTCACGGGGAAAATGTACAGACTCCTCCCAGACGGTGGCGGGGATTGGACCGCGATTGGTGATTGCTGGCACTAACTGCTATGCTGCCGTGCCACCCCGTGCACAGACAGGGTGCCTTTCGCCCGGGGGGAGGGGGGCAATGGCCGACACCAGAGAAGATCTGTTCAAAGTGAGTGGAAGAACGTTGAGGAGACGCTTTTTCACAGAGAGTGGAGAATGTGTGGAAGGCGCCGCCTGGGGTGGAGGTAGAGGCAAATTGTCAGGGACATTTCAGAGACTCATAGATAGGCTCATGGACAAAAGAAAAACTGAAGGGCCTGATGAAGGGACTCAGCCAGAAATGTCGACCGTTTACTCTTTTCCATTGATGCCTGCTGACCTGCGGAGCCCCTCCAGCATTTTGTGTGCGTTGCAAATGGAGGACAGAAGGAGGAGTTAGATTGATCATGGAGAAGGTGGCACAATATGGTGGGCCAAAGGACTCGTACAGGGCTGAACTGTTCTGTCTTATTGTTTATGAATGCCACCATCTTTCCCAGTCACACACCATCCTGACTTGGAAATACATTGCTGTTTCTTCATTGTCATTGGCTCAATACCCTGGTGGTGAATCTATGGAATTTGTTGCCATGGGTGGCAGTGGAGGCCAAGTCATTGGGTGTATTTAAGGCAGAGATTGATAGGTATCTGAGTAGCCAGGTTATCAAAGGTTATGGTGAGAAGGCGGGGGAGTGGGACTAAATGGGAGAATGGATCGGTTCATGATAAAATGGCGGAGCAGACTCGATGGGCCGAATGGCTGGCTTCTGCTCCTTTGTCTTATGGTCTTATGATCTCCCTCCCCGTCAGCACTGCGGGAGCACCTTCGTCAGAAGGACTGCAGCAGTTTGAGAAGGCGGCTCACCCGTCGCCTTCTCAGGGCAGTTAGGGATGGGTAGTAAATGCTGGCGTCACCAGCAATGGTCACCTCATGCCAATGAATAAATACACATGGGGGTAAAGAAGGCATTCAGCATGCTGGCCTTCATCAGTCAGGGCACTGAGTTCAGGAGAGGGGGCATCAAGTTGCAGTTGTGTGAGTGACAATACACTTGGAGTTTTGTTTACAGTTTTGGTCATCCCTGTTACAGGAAAGACATTGTCAAGCTGGAGAGGGTGTAGAAAAGAATTATGATGGTGCTGTCTGCACTAGAGGGCCTGATTTACAGGGGGAGGCTGGCTATGCTGGATCTTTATTCCCTGGAGTGTAGGAGATTGAGAGGTGACTTGATAGAAGTTTATCATGAGGAGTGTGGATACAGTGGAGCATCACTGTTTTTTCTCTGATTAGGGAGTCAAACACTAGAGGGCACAGATACAGGACAAGAAGGGAGAGATTTAACAGAGATGTGAGAGGTAACTTCATTGCACAGAGGGCAGTGAATACCTGGAATAAGCTGCCAGAGGAAGTAGTCGAGGTGGGTACAACTGCAACATTTAAGAGGCAAATTCGACAGTACATGGAGGGGTGGGCTTGGCAGGTTATGGGATGAACATGGCAACTGGGGATGCTGTGGTTGGCATGGACATGTTGGGCTGAATGGCCTGTTCCCTGCTGTATTACGCTATGACTATGACTGCTGTATTACACTATGACTCTATGACTCTAGAGCTGCTGTATTACACTATGACTCTATGGCTGCTGTATTACACTATGACTCTATTAACTCTGTATTACACTATGACTCTGTGACTCTTTGACGGCTGTATTACACTATGACTCTATTAACTCTGTATTACACTATGACCCTATGACTGCTGTATTACACTATGACTCTATGGCTCTATGAGTGCTGTGTTACACTATGACTCTATGACTCTATGACTGCTGTATTGCTCTATGACTCTATGACTGCTGTATTACACTATGACTCTATGGCTCTATGAGTGCTGTATTACACTATGACTCTGTGACTCTATGACTCTATGACTGCTGTATTACACTATGACTCTATGACTGCTGTATTACACTATGACTCTATGGCTCTATGAGTGCTGTATTACACTATGACTCTATGACTATGACTGCTGTATTACACTATGACTCTATGGCTGCTGTATTACACTATGACTCTATGGCTTTATGAGTGCTGTATTACACTAGACTCTATGGCTGCTGTATTACACTATGACTCTATGACTGCTGTATTACACAATGACTCTATGGCTCTATGAGTGCTGTACTACACTAGACTCTATGGCTGCTGTATTACACTATGACTCTGCGACTCTTTGACTGCTGTATTACACCATGACTCTATGACTGCTGTATTACACTATGACTCTATTAACTCTGTATTACACTATGACTCTATGACTGCTGTATTACACTATAACTCTATGGCTCTATGAGTGCTGTATTACACTATGACTCTGAGACTCTATGAGTGCTGTGTTACACTATGACTCTATGACTGCTGTATTGCTCTATGACTCTATGACTGCTGTATTACACTATGACTCTATTAACTCTGTATTACACTATGACTCTATGACTGCTGTATTACACTTTGACTCTATTAACTGTATTACACTATGTCTCTATGACTGCTGTATTACACTATGACTCTGTGGCTCTATGAATGCTGTATTACACTATGACTCTATGACTGCTGTATTAGACTAAGACTATGACTGCTGTATTACATTATGACTCTATTAACTCTGTATTACACTATGACTCTATGGCTGCTGTATTACACTATGACTCTATGACTGCTGTATTACACTATGACTCTATTACCTCTGTATTACACTATGTCTCTGTGACTGCTGTATTACACTATGACTCTATTACCTCTGTATTACACTATGTCTCTGTGACTGCTGTATTACACTATGACTCTATTACCTCTGTATTACACTATGTCTCTGTGACTGCTGTATTACACTATGACTCTATTAACTCTGTATTACACTATGACTCTATGAGTGCTGTATTACACTATGACTCTATGGCTCTATGAGTGCTGTATTACACTATGACTCTATGACTGCTGTATTACACTATGACTCTATATGAACTTTGTGAACTTGGAGATAAATATTCCCTCACTAATCAGAAGCTGCCAATGTTTAAGAAAAGTGGCTCCACAGAATCTGCGCCAGGGCTTGACATATTTCGCAAAATAGTATTTGTCCGCTGTTGAATACCGCCTTAAGTTAAACTGTTTTGCTCTTTGATTTATCGCAATCAGCCTTGCAATTGAATTTAACTTAAACCAGATAAGAAAAGTTTTTTTTAATGGAGGAGAATAAACAATCAATGTTTTGAGCCTGACAATTTCATTAGGAAAGACTTCCTAATGATGTTAGACAAGTTCATTAGGAAATTCTTTTTAAATTTATTAATGTGGAATAACGTCTGGTTGTGTGATCTCTGGGTTTACACAAGAGATTAGACCATTGCCAGAGACCAGAACTCCCTTCTTTTCCAGCCTTGATGAAGGGTCTTGGAACAAAATGTCAACTGTTTATTCGTCTCCATGGATACTGCCTGACTTGCTGAGTTCCTCCTGCATTTCAAAGTCCAAAGTAAATTTATTAGTGAAGGGCATATATGTCAGCATATACAACCCTGAGATTTATTTTCTTGTGGGCATTGAGAGGTAAATACAAGAAACACAATAGAATCAATGAAAGACCAGTAGAATTAATGAAAATCAAGGGAAGGACAATAACCAGAGTACAAAAGATAACAAACTGTGCAAATAAAAGATGAGAGAAAATACAAAATAATTATAAATAAATAAACAATAAATATCGAGAGAATGAGTTGTAGAGTCCCTGAAAGTGAATTCATAGGTTGTGGGAACATTTCAGTGATGGAGTGAGTGAAGTTGAGTGAGGTTATCCCCTCTGGTTCAAGAGACTGACGGTTGAGGGGTAATAACTGTTCCTGAACCTGACGGTGTGGGACCTGAGGCTTCTGTATCTTCCTTCCTGTGGTAGCAGTGAGAACAGAGCATGGCCTGGGTGGTGGGGGTCCTTGATGGTGGAAGCTGCTTTTCTGCAACAGTGCTCCATGTAGATGTATTCAAGACTTTAATTGTGATAGACTGGGCCAAATTCACTGCTTTTTGTAGGCACTTTGTGTGTGTTGCTGAAGATTTCCTGCATCTGCAGATCCATTGAGTAAATAAAGCATTGTTTCTGAGTCCAAATACCTTTCCTCACATACAGCTCTGACCGACCTTGTCCTTTAGAATCAGGAATAAACGTTCCCTGTGCACCGCCCACCTCTACAACATGGCTGAACAAAGTTCGCTCCTGCCATGGTTGGTGGTTGCCAGGTGACCACTGGGACTGGGAAGGTGGGCGTGATTTCCCCCCTCTAGGCACTGGTGAAGGAGCTCCCACAGTGCAGTTAGGGAGCAAGTTCCAGGGTTCGGATCCAGGGGCTCTGGAGGAATCGAGGTGTACTTCCAAGTCAGGATGTTATGGGACCTGTGCGGAAGCTTTAGAGGGCATGTCTTATGATGACACGAGTGAGCTGGGTCTTTTTCTCTTTGGTGCGAAGGACGATGAGGGGTGAATTGATAGAGGTGTGCAAGATGATAACAAGTATAGATCAAGTGGATCGCCAAAGGATGGAAATGGCTAATGTGAGAGGGCGTAATTTTAAGGTATTTGGAGGAAGGTATGAGGAAGATGTCAGTGGCGGATTTTTCACACGGAGAGTGGTGGGTGCGTGGAACCTGCTGCCAGGGGTGTGGTAGAGGCAGATACATTAGGGATATCTAAGAGGCTCTTAGATAGGTGGATGATAGAAAAATGGAGGGTTATGCGAGAGGGAAGGGTTAGATTGATCTTAGATTTAGCTTCAAAGGATAGTACAATATTGTGGGCCGAAGGGCCTGTATTGTGCTGTACTGTTCTATGCTTTATGTTCCGAGATACTGAGGGGGGTTGTGTGCTTTGGGATTTGTTAATGTACTCGTCTGGGCAGGTGACTGGAGAGCTGTGTTTAGATATAGGTGTTGGAGAGAGTGAACATGTCGGAGGCCAATCGTGTTTTTGGTGGATTTGGAAGTCCTGCCTGTGAGTGGCCGTGTGGTGACGTTGGCAGTGGATGTGGGGGCTGGCTATTTGCCTGGAGTATCGACACAAGATCAACAAGGAGAACAGAGAAGAGATAATAATTACCCTTGCCTTCTTGGTTTGGAACTAATTGGAGGAGTTTACAAGTGTCTGGAGAATGGTCTAATTTAAACCCAGAGATCACACAACCGGAGGATATTCCACATTAATCAACTTAAACAACATTTCCTAATGAACTTGTCTAAAGTGAGCATCAGGAGAGAATGTGTTTGTACCAGTGTTTGTGTGGGGATTAAATTTATATCAAGTATTGCACATCTGGGCAAGTGAGTGAGCCTCCCCAGTGACTCATTATTGCAACAAACCTCATGCCATGTAGACACTTCATCATCTGTAGTCCTGAGCAATTGTTTTTTCCCTCACCCTCTTCCTTTCTCTCCACCCCTCCTTCTCTCTTTTCCTCTCCTTCTCTCTGTCTCTCCCCACTCCCTCCCTCCCTCCCTCTCTTCTCCTTGCCCTTGTCTTTCCACTTTCCTTCCCTCTCCCTCGCCCTCTGTCTCTCTCCCTCACCTTCTATATCTCTCTCTCCCTTTCCCTCATTTCCCTTTCCATTTCTATCTCTCTCTCTCTCTCCATATCAAGCCAGAATGCCCCTCTGATCGATTGATCATTGGAAAAAGAATCTGAAGAAGATTGGGAGAGGGGGAGAGAAAAAGAGGGAGAGGGAGAGAGGGAGGGAGGGAGAGAGTGACAGAGAGAGAGACTTGACTTTTATTTCCCTCTAATCTCTAGTCCCAGTTGAGTTTTGTTAATAATGCGGCTGCTTCCTTTAATCACGCTCAAATGAATCTGCTTATGTTGGAATTATTTGGGGCTCTCGCGGTATGCTAGATATAGACATGACTTATTTTCTCAGAGAGAGCCCAGTCAGTGGGACCCCGAGACCTCTGCAATCTCTGACATGTGGCTGAGTCACCGTGATTTGGGAATGCTCAGGAACTCTTCCCAGTCTTTACTCCACTGAAGAAGGGTCTGCCTACATCTGCAGTGCCCCACAAATTCCTGCCACATGGACTTCAAAGTTCAAAGTAAATCTATCACCAAAGTACATACATGCCAGCAAACACTACTCTGTGATTCATTTTCGTGCAGGCATTCACAGCAGAACAAAGAAACGCACTGGAATCAATTAAAAACTGACAGGCGACTAGTGGGCAAAAAAGACAAATTGTGCAAATACGAGAAGAAACAAATAACAATAATGAATAAGTAAATAATAATTCTGAGAACGTGAGTTGTACAGTCCTTGAGAGTGAGCCCATAGGTTGTGATCAGTGATCAGTTCAGTGTTGGGGCGAGTGACGCCATCCCCTTTGGTTCGGGAGTCTGCTGGTTGAAGGGTTATAACTGTTCTGGGCCAGGTGGTGTGGGACCTAAGGCTCCTGTACCTCCTGCTGGATGGTATTAGTGTCCTGGATGGTGGGGGTCCTTGATGATGGATGCCGCTTTCTTGTGACGGTGCTCCTTGCAGATCTGCTCGGTGGTGGAGAGGGCTCCACCCGTGATGAATTGGGCTGTATCCGTTACTTTTCGTAGGCATTTCCATTCCTGGGTGACTCCTATCTGAGCGGGGACTTCCATGCGTTTGTCAATGAACTGTTTGCTTGTTGAGTGGGGTGTGAAGAGACGAATTACAGAGTCATACAACATAGAAACAGGCCCTTCAGCCCGAATAGTCCCTGCTGTTCAGGAAGCCTATCCAATCTAGTCCCACTTGCCTATGTTTGGCCCATATCTCTCTAAATCTTTCCTATCCTGTACCTGTCCAACTGTCTTTTAAAAGTTATTAATGTATCTGTACCAGCCTCAAGCACTTCCATTGGCACATCATTCCATATACAAACCACCCCCGTGTAAAAAAAACAAAAAGTTTGCCCCGCAGGTTCTAATTAAATCTTTCCCCTCTCACCTTAGAGCTCTGCCCTCTAGTTTTTGGTTACTCAGCCCTGGAAAAATGATTACGCTTTCACTCTGTCTGTCCCCTCCATGGTTTCACACATCTTTATAATCTCAGCCCTCAGTCATGTACAGTTCAAGCAATAAACACACACAAAATGCCGGAGGAACGCAGCAGGTCAGGCAGCATCTAAGAAAATGGATGTACTGTTGCTGTTTCGGGTCGAGACCTTCATCAGGACTGGCTGATTCTTTTTTTTTCATTTCCATAGCTGCTGCCTGACCTGCTGAGTTCCTCCAGCATTTTGTGTCTGTTTCTGCATGTGCAGAATCTCTTGTGTCCAAGCCATAAATTTCTAGTCTGCCCCATCTCTCCCTGTAACTCAGTCCCCTATGTCCTGGCCATATCCTTGTTAATGCTTCCTGCACTCTCTCCATCTTGTGGAGGGAGAGGGCAGAGCGTGATTTCTACCCTGTAGAGTACTCTCTGGGAGCGGTTTGAATAATGATCTTGCCATTCTAGAACATGTTTCACAATTTCGGAATGTGCAAAGCCCTTACAGTTAGTAAATAGCTTTGAGGTTTAGTTACAATTTAATGTGGGAAGTATGGACCCACAGGAAGTTCCCACAAACTGACAGCGTAATGGACTAATTTGTGGATAAAAGGTAAGTATTATGAGGGAACAGTGAAGAATAAATGTTAGAGGGCAGCACTGTAGCACAGCGGACAGCACAATTGCTTTACGGCACCGGTATTCACTGATCACGGTTCAATTCCCACATCTGTCCATAAGGAGTTTGTATGTTCTCCCTGTGACCGCGTGGGCGTCCTCCCACAGTCCAAAGGCATACAGGTTAGGGTTAGCGAGTTATAAGCACACTCTGCTGGCTCCGAAATTGGGGATGTGCTTTCAGACTGTGCCCAGCTCAACCTTGGACTGTGCTGGTCATTGACTCATTTCACCGTATGTTTTGATGTACATGTGACAAACAAAGCTAATAGAATACTTTTGAATAACCTCTTTTTTTATATATCAGTCCTGTTACATGCGCCTCGGAGAACAGATGGAGTTGTGGTTTAGTGTCAGTCCCTATAGACGGGTAACACTCCCTCTCAGGACCAGTGGGGGTGAGGGGGGGGGTTTGTATGAAGGTCTAGTGTGGAAATTGAACCAGTGAGGAGGTTCAAATAAAAACAGAAATTGCTGCAAAGACTCAGCAGGTTGGGCAGCATCTGGAGAGAGACGAATGATTAGTGTTTCATGTTAACCACTGTTTACCAGAGCTGTTTAGGATCTTGATCTTCCTTCTGCCTCTGCAAAGATCCATGCACTTGTTTCGGAGAGTTTCTGCCTGCTGTTCCCTCCATAATAACCTGAGATAACCCAGAGGTAAAATCACCTCTGTAATTTGGCAGGAGCTAAGCCAGGACAGGGAAAAAATAACTGGTCGTGAATCTTTAAGAAGTGAATCATAATCTCTCTGGGGAAAATCTCCAATTTTGGTCTGGAAAACCAAGTTATCCATAGAAAGCCTGATTTTTTCCTACTGTCCCGATGGAAGGAATGTTGATCAGATCATTCCCAATGTCTAAAGCCTTTCGGAACATTCTCCCTCACAGTGTGGCGTTTGGGAGAAATTGAGATGTGTCTGAGACTGAGGTAATTTTCTGTGGCTGTCTGCATGAATGTTTGTTAGTGTAATGCAGAGCAATGACTATAACAATTCCATGATTTGCTAATGATGTGATTATATCATAGAATTACACAGAAACAAAGTTCAAAGTAAATTTATTATCAAAGTACATTGAGCTACCCTGAGATTTTTCTTGCAGCCATTTACAGGAGAAAAAGAAATACAATTTTACAAAAAACACATAAGTAAAGACTAAAAATAAATAAGACATCAATGTGAACCAGAAGGCAAACCGTGCAAATAAAAATAATGCTGAGAACATCAAGGGTCAGCTTTATTCACCGTGTACATCTCCATGTTTTAAGAATTTGCTGCCGTGTGTCGGTCAGAGTGGGACATGCAACAAAAATAACTTTCGATGGTGATTAAAGATAAAGATTTATATAAAAAATAAAGTTGGATGTTAAAGTGCAGACATGGAATAAATGTGCATAAATATGTCAAAACCAGCATGAATTTACAATGTAAACAGCATTATAAACAGTGGTTTAAAGTGTTTACAGTACAGTTCAGTGACAGGGGTGATAGCTTTAGAGAGCTGCAAAGTTTCCTTGTGTCTCTTGAACTAGTCCCCTGACTAACGAAGGCCAACTCACCTTACGGCTTCTTAACAACCTTATCAACCTGCTCAGTACCTCCCCCCATCCTTCCCCATCTCAATCTGTCAGTGCAATCTTCTTTTCCCTTCTCTGTGTCCACCTCACCTTAAGTACATCGACAATAACTCTCTGACACAGGCAGCCCTCTTCCACACTGTCTGCCTCCACACCGTCAAAGGGACAGCACAGAAGCATAGCATTTAGTGTAACGGTGCCAGTGACCCAGGTTCATTTCCTGCTGCTGTCTGTAAGGAGTTTATATGTTCTCCCTGTGACTGTGTGGGTCCCCTCACATTCCATTAATATGTTAATTGGTTACATGTAATTGGATGGCATGATTTTGTTGGGCCAGATGGACCTATTACATTCTGTATCTTTAAACAGGCATCCGTTAGTCTCATGAGACCATGGATCTGCGCCTTGGAAAGTTTCCAGGGAGCAGGCCTGGGCAAGGTTGTATGGAAGACCGGCAGTTGCCCATGCTGCAAGTCTCCCCTCTCCACACCACCGATGTTGTCCAAGGGAAGGGCATTAGGACCCATGCAGCTTGGCACCAGTGTCGTCGCAGAGCAATGTGTGGTTAAGTGCCTTGCTCAAGGAGACACACGCTGCCTCAGCCAAGACTCGAACTAGCGACCTTCGAGTCACTAGACAAACACCTTAACCACTTGGCCACGTGCCAACACAATCTTTAAATAATAATTGAAGATAAGCTCCCTTGGAAAAGTGCACAACCCAACGGATCTCCTTTCAGCATCATTGTCCAGTGGAGAAGAAACCCAGTCCATGCCTCAAATTGATGTTTCCCATTTTGGGAGTTAACCCAACATAATTTTTCACAAATATTCTGTCCGTTCCCTATCACAGTCATGGAATTGAGACTCAGAAGTCGGCTTTTATCAAATAGCACAGTTCCACAGCCTGAAAAGCTGGAATTTCCTTTGGGCCTTACCAGGATGCACGAAGATTGACCTGTCTGATCTTGGCCTTTGGCAGGTGTGGGCCCCATCCACATGAACGAAGTCACATGCAGCGGCTTTGAGCGGTCAGTGACGGACTGCAGCTTCCGGGAGGCCAGGACCTCCTGCAAACACGAGGAGGACGCAGCGGTCCGATGCAACATTCCACAGATGGGCTTCGAGAAAAAGGTAACCAGCTACGCCTGGTATATGAGTGTATGTGCAAGTGTATTACTGTGGGAATGCGTCTGTATGCCTACACGTGCCCCTGTCTGCGCATCAGAATCAGGTTTAATGTCACTGGCATGTGCCGAGAAGTATGTTGTTTTACAGCAGCGGTACAATATGCAAACCATAATAAATATAAATTAAATTAAATATGTAGTGCAAAAAGAGAACCAAAATACTGGGGTAGAGTTCATGGGTTCATTGTCCGTTCAGAAGTCTGATGGCACAGGAAAGAAGCTGCTCCTAGTACACTGAGTGTGTGCTTTCAGGCTCCTGTACCTCCTCCTTGATGGTCGCGATGAGAAGAGGGCACGTCTTGTGTGATGGGGTCCTTAATGATGGATGCCGGATGCTGCTGAGGCTAGCGTCTGTGATGGAGTTGGCTGAGTTCACAACTTCTGTGCCGTGGCCCCTCCATACCAGACAGTGATGCAACCAGTTAGGATGCTCTCCTCAGTACATCTGTAGAAATCTGTGAGAGTCTTTGGTGACATGCCAAGTCTTCTGAAGTTCCTAATGAAATATAGCTGCCGTTGTGCCTTCTTTGTAATTGCATCAATATGTTGGGCCCAGGAGAGATCTTCAGCGATGTTGACACTTAGAAGCTTGAAACTGCTTCCCCTTTCCATGCTGAACCTTCCATGAAGTCTGGCGTGGGTTCCTCCGACTTCCCCTTCCTGTGAGGTCCACAATCGATTCCTTGGTCTCTTACAATCATACGTGTCCTGGAAAGGAGTTCAAAGCTGGGCTCAGGCCTGAGGCCCTGTGCTCTCTCGCCACCTTCACAGTCAATAAAACTTGATATAACAGAAGTTTATTTGGATTCAGGGAAAAGGCAAAATCAAAAACAAATTCCACATGTTGGAAACTACAGTCGAAGTGTCACCACAGTGTCTGAGGCTTATAAATATTCCTTTCTTTGGCCAGGCAGCTCACCCATCAGTAATATAAACTTGGATCCTTTCATTGCATATTTGATCATTGTTTAGATCTAGTCGTGTGGAGGTAATTGTCAGCTTGGAATTAGGCAGTGATGTTAGTTGGGGAGGAAGATGCAGTGGTTCAAGCAACCTGGCTTCAGAGAAAGGTGATTCGATCCTGACAGAATCGGAACCGGAATGGGAGTCGGAATTGGAATCGGAATCAGAATTCGGTTTAGTATCACTGGCATATGTCGTGAAATTTGTTAACTTTACAGCAGCAGTGCAATGCAAACATGATAATAGAGAGAAAATAACTGTGTATTACTGTTAACTATATATATATAAAATATTTAAATTAAATAAATAGTGCAAAAAAAAATAGAAATAAAAAAGTGGTGAGGTAGTGTTCATGGGTTCAATGTCCATTCAGAAATCGGATGGCAGAGGGGAAGAAGTTGTCCCTGAATCGCTGAGTGTGTGCCTTCAGGCTCCTGTACCTCCTCCCTGATGGTAGCAATGAGAGGAGGGTTATTCCTGGGTGGTGGGGCTCCTTAATGACAGACGCCACCTTTCTGAGCCACCGCTCCTTGACGATGATCTGGAGGCTTTGGAAGCCAGTGCCCATGATGGAGCTGACTAAGTTTACAACTCTCTGCAGCTTACTTCGATCCTGGGCAGTAGCCCCCTTCTCCCCCACACCAGATGGTGTTGCATCCAGTCAGAATGCTCTCACAGTACATCTGTAATCAGAAATAGGTTTATTATCACCGACATACTGTACGTTGTGAAATTTGCTGTTTTATGGCAGCAATACATAAGAAAAACTGTAAGTTACAATAAGAAGTTTACTATTACAATTCAATTTACAGCATTATATGTCTCATATTAAAGTTCATTTTTATTATAATTTGACTGTACACACATATAACCAAATGAAACAACCTTCCTCTGGACCTCAGAGCACCCACAAAACATATATCACACACAACACATAAACCAAAGCATTATACTATAAATAAGTTAATAAAATATAAGTTAAGATGCATGTACAGTAGTGTGCAGCACACCTCAACAGTAAACAGCTCGCTGTCCTAGTGACGAGACCTTGGTGGGGGCAGGATATTCAATAGACTCACATCCTGAGGGAAGAAGCTGTAACCCGGTCTGGCAGTCCTAGTCCTGATGCTCCTGTACTTCCTTCCTGACGGTAGTGGGTCTAAGAGACTGTGAGATGGGTGGTTGGGATCCTCAACAATGCTTCAAGCATGAGTGCAAAAAGAGAGCAAAAACTTGTGAGGCAGAGTTCACGAATTCATGGACTATTCTGAAACCCAGTGGCAATCTGTGTGTGTGCGCGGAATTTTCACGTTCTCCCCGTGACCGTGTGGGTCTCCCCTGGGCGCGGTTTGATATCCTGAAGACGTGCGGGTCGGTGGGTTAACTGGCCACTGTAAATCATCAGTGTTTGGGTGGGGGGGAAGAGATGTTGGGAATGTGGGGAGACTGAAATGGGATCAGTGAATGTGGGTGACTGATGGTCAGCACAAACTCAGTGGGCTGAAGGGCCTGTTTCTCTGGTATGTGACTCCATGATTCATAGTCGCCTCTGCTGGTTGATCCACTTTCATTCATGTATTGTTGGGAATGGGAAAGGGGCAGGAGAAAATTATAAGAGAGGGTCCGAACCTAATTGTTCCTCCCACGCTCACTGCAGATCCGCCTACGGGGAGGTCGAAACCCTTCTGAAGGTCGGGTGGAGGTCCTGGTGCAGGTCAACGGCACGGCCAAGTGGGGCGCCGTGTGCGGCATGAAGTGGGGACTGACCGAGGCGATGGTGGTCTGCCGGCAGCTGGGTTTAGGCTTCGCTGACCACGCCCTGCGGGTAGGTGTCAGAATACCGCGAGAGCTCAAGCCCCAATCTGATTTCCGTCCCATCCGCAGAAGCTATGAGGGCAGGAAGACCATTCAGCCCATCAACCTAACCTTCCTGTACCTTGCATTTAACCTACCCCGTGAACTGTAGCCCACGCTGTTGAACCTGGAATCACAGAACACGAAGCATGCTCTGTTAGCCCACACCGTCCCTACCTGTCTACGATAGTCCCACTGGCCTGCATTAGATTCAAGATTCAAGTACATTTATTATCAAAGAATGTATAAATTGTACAACCTTGAGATTTGTTTGCTCCCAGGTAGCCACAAAGCAAGAAACCCAAAAGTACCCAATTAAAGGAAAAAATTAAAAATAAAAATAAAAGACCAACGCCCGAGAGAAAAAAAAACACAAATCATGCAAACGTTTGAAGTGAACTACAACATTCTGAACCAAATTGATTGCTCAGATCAGCAGCCCGGTCTAGGCCAAAAGCCTTGGTATCATTTCGGCATATTAGCAGGCACAGAGCACAGCAGCCGGGGCAGTCTTCATAGCCTCAGTGCCATGGAGAGAGGAGTGACCATCACGGAGAGCGAGTGAAATCGGCTCTCACCTTGGATCCCATTCCCAACCCTGTCTTTTCAGTCTATGCGTTTTCTATCCAACCACCTGACTAAGTCCCTTTGAACGATAATTGTATATGGCCTTGTCCTCTGGTCCTCTTCTGCATATTCGTCAGTCTAGATGTGAGAAACCTGCCCTTGTGACTCTGAACTCCTTTAAGTTTCTCTCCTCTCACCTTTAACCTGTGTCCTGTAGTTCTCCTGCCTTGGGAAAATGACCCTGACTATCCTATCGATGCCCCTTGTAATTTTATAAACCTCTGTAAGGTCACTGTCAGCACACAAAATGCTAGGGGTACTCAGTGCGTCAGGCAGCATCCGTGGAGGGAAATGGGCAGTCAGCACATTCAGATTCACATGTATTTATGTGAACCGACCTGAGGACGTGCTGGGGGCAGCCCGCGAGTGTCACCACACACTCTGGCACCAACAGAGCATGTCCACAATGTTCGGCAGAAGAACACGTGCAGCAGCGGCAACAACAAGACAGAGTCCAGATGAAGGGTCTCGACCCAAAATGTCAGCTGTGCATTTCCCTCCATAGACGCTGACTGACCCACTGAGCTCCCCCAGCATCTTATGGTGCTCCAGATTCCAGCGTCTACCGTTACTTGTGTCACCAGCCTTACAAGCATTGCGCTGTATTCCGGGCGACATCCTGCCGAGTCTCTCCTGCACTCTGTTTAGTGGCCACGTCCTTGGGATAACATTCTTCATCATCTTTTCCTGGCTGGACTACTTCCCAGACACTTTACAGAGGAATGGCTGGGTGGTTGAGGGCGAGGCGTGGGAGGATGCCACTCACTCATCTGGCACAGGCCAGCCAAAGGATAACAACCCAGTTCAACCTACCAGCCACGATTTACAACTCTTCCAGAACTGGCGCAAGTGCTTTGTAAGTGTAGGCAGAGTGTCTACCTCCTCGGACCTCTTTGATATCCCATATTGTGGAAAATTCCTCCCCTCTAAGATACTTACCAGCAAGAGAAAGCATATGGTGTGTTGGCCTTCTTTAGTTGTGGGATTGAGTTCAAGAGCCATGAAGCTCTATAAACCCCGGTTCGACCACACTTGGAGTATTGTGTTCACTTCTGGTTGCCTCATTATAGGAGGGGTGTGGAAGCTTTAGAGAGGCAGCAGGGGAGACTTACCAGGATGCTGCCTGGATTAGAGCACATGTTTTATGAGGCTAGGTTAAGCAAGCTAGAGAGTTTCTTTGAATGAAAAGGCGATAAGAAGTGAACATGAAGAAATCTGCCGATGCTGGAATTTCAAGTAACACACATCAAAGTTGCTGGTGAACGCAGCAGGCCAGGCAGCATCTCTAGAAGGGTCTTGGCCCGAAGTGTCGACTGTACCTCTTCCTAGAGATGCTACCTGGCCTGCTGCGTTCACCAGCAAGTTTGATGTGTGCTGCGTGATAAGAAGTGACTTGGTAAAGGGTTACAAGATAAGTCAAAGATCGAGTGGACAGCCAAAAACTTTATTAGTAATGGTTAATAGCGGGGGGAAATCTTAAGGCAATTGGAGGAAAGCTTAGGTGAATATCAGCGGTATCAGCGGTTAATACACAGAGAGTGGTGGGTGCATGGAGCACCCTGCCAGGGGTGGTGGTAGAGGCAGGTACATTAGGAACATTTAAGAGAGCCTTAGACAGGTACATGGGAGATTTAAAAATGGATGGCTATGTAAAAAGGAATGATTTTGGGGTAAGTTAAAAGGGTTAGCACAATATTGTGGGCCAAAGGGCCTGTACTGTGCTGTAGTGTTCTATGTTCTAAACAATAGATTGTTACCCCACACCAGGCTCCACCTGATTTTCATTTTCACGTCACTTACGTGCCTCTGTCTCCAATCTGGCACCTTCTGCCCGTCATCTACCACCCGTCCTGTGCCCTGTCACTGTTTGTGCATTGCTGTGGGTGAAGGGGTCTCTGGGGCAGGCCACGTCGTAACCCACGGTTCTGCCGCTTGCCTTGAAGGAGACGTGGTTCTGGCAGGGGGAGCAGATCACCGAGGAGGTGGTCCTGAGTGGGACATCCTGCTCTGGGACCGAACTCTCCATCCAGCAGTGCTCCCACGACGGCGACCAGGTGGACTGTCCGAAGGGTGGGGGCCGATTCGCCGCTGGAGTCACCTGCACAGAGTGTGAGTGTCAGGTGTGTGCGGAACCAGTGGGATGGAGGGACTGGTGGGGCGGGTGACCTCTGGAGGCTCGGGAAGCAAGTTCCCAACTTTAAGCATTGCAAGTTCTCAAGCACTCTTTTGTTAAAATATTCGTTAGAGGGGTGCGGGCTTCACTCACCTTTGTTCTCTGTGTTGTAATGATTTACCTTTGTCACATGTACTGAGAAATAGTGAAAGACCTGTCTTGCATACTGTTTATACAGATCAGATCATTACACAGTGTATTGAGGTAGAACAAGGTAAAAACTATAACAGCATGCAGGATAAAGTGTTACAGTTACAGAGAAGTGCAGATCAGGTAGGTAGTAAGGTGGAAGGCTATAAAAAATTACAGTATGAGGTCAAGAGTCCTTCTTATTGTGTTTCAGAACTGATCAATAGTATTATAACAGACATCTCCAATCCCCCCACCAAGCATCTTTCCCTCACCCCCCACTTTCTGCTTTACGCAGGGATTGCTTTCTACGCCACTCCCTTGTCCATTCATCCCTCCCCACTGATCTCCCTTCTCGCACTTATCCTTGCAAGCGGAACAAGTGCTACACCTGCCCCTACACCTCCTCCCTCACTACCATTCAGAACCCCAAACAGTCCTTCCAGATGAGGCGACACTTCACCTGTGAGTCTGTTGGGGTCATGTACTGTGTCTGGTGCTCCCAGTGCGGCCTATCCGACTCCCCCTTCTCCAGCCCTGTATCTCTCTCACCAATCAACTTCCCAGCTCATCCCTCCCCCTTCAAGTTTCACCCATCACCTTGTGTTTCTCTCTAACCCCCCCCACCCCCCACTTTTTAAATCTACTTCTCAACTTCTTTTCCTCCAGTCCTGCCGAAGGGTCTCAGCCCGAAACATCGACTGAACTTTTTTCCCGTAGGTGCTGCCCGACCTGCTGAGTTCCTCCAGCGTTTTGTATGTGTTGAGAGGGGTAGAAGCTGTGCTTGAGCCTGATGGTATGTGCTTTCGGGCTTTTGCATCATCTACCTCAATGGAGAGGAGAGAAGGCAGAACGTCCATGGTAGATGTGGTCATCTTGCAGACTGTTTATTTCTTGCAGATTGCATTGAGGGCAAACGATAACAGTGCGTACAATAGTTTTACAGTTAGAGAAAGGGCAGTGCAGGTAGACAATAAGGTGCAAGGCCGTTACTAGGTAGACTGAGAGGTCAAGAGGCTATTCTATTATACAAGGTGTCTGTTCAGTAGTCTTATAGCAGCAGGATAAAAACTGTCCTTCACCTGGTGATAGGAACTTTCAGACTTCCTTCCCCATGGGAGAGGGTAGAAGAAAGGATATCCTGGGTGGACGGGGTCTTTGCTTACTCTGACTGCTTTACTGAGGCAGTGAGAAGTGTAGACAGAGTCAATAGACAATAGACAATAGGAGCAGGAATAGGCCATTCAGCCCTTCGAGGCAGCACCACCATTCACTGTGATCATGGCTGATCATGATGGGGAGGGGAGGCTGGTTTCCGTGATGTGATCAGCTGTGTCCAAAACTCTCTGCAGTTACTTGTGACCGTGGGCAGAGCAGTTTGCAGGTAGCACTGTAGTGTAGCGGTTGGCATAGTTGCCAGTGATCACCGATCGATGTTCAATTCCCACTGCTGTCTGTAAAGAGTTTGAACCTTCTCCCCGTGACCCCCAAGTGGGTTCCTCTGGGTGCTCCGATTTCCCCCATATCCCAAAGAATTACAGGTTAGGGTTAGTGACTAGTGGGCATGTTACGTTGGCTCCGGAAGGATGGCCACACTTGCAGTCGGCCCCTAACACAATCTTGGACTGGGTTCTATGTTTCGCTACACGTTTTGACGTACATATGACAAATAAAGCAAATCTCATCTTTAATTTAAATATTAAATGATGGTGGTGTGAGGGCAACTTCCAGATGGTGTTTCCTGGGCTTTGCCGCTTTTCTCCTCGCTGGTAGAGGTGGTGGGGTTTGGAAGGTGTTGTCTAAGATCTGTGGAAGTTTCCGTTTTCAGAATCTAACTCTCGTTCGCTGCCCATCTGCATTGTCCAGGAGTGCTTTCCCTTTTGGTGTGAAGTCCTCCCAGTGGGCGACCATCTCCTGGACAATTCAGAGGTGCCGGGTAGGTGGGAGGAGAGGCATGGAGGGTTGCTGTTGGGTAGTGATGATGAGACACTAACACTCGCTGCCCTCTCCTCAACGCTGCCAGCTACGCCCGACCTGGTGCTGGACGCTGAGCTGGCCCAGCAGTCCGTCTACCTGGAGGACCGACCCCTGCACATGCTCTACTGTGCCCACGAGGAGGGCTGCTTGTCAAAGTCGGCAGACGTGATGAACTGGCCCTACGGACACCGGCGCCTCCTACGCTTCTCCTCCCGCATACTCAACATCGGCAGGAGTGACTTCCGCCCGCGGTCTGGCCGTCACGCCTGGATCTGGCACAGCTGCCACGCGTAAGTCTGTACCAGGCTGGGGAAGGTGGTGGGGGGTGAGGGGTCATTCTATTGGCTGGGTCATTTAATGGGATTTTATCGCCTAGGTAATATGTCATTAGTTGGTTAACAATATTTTAACTGGCCAGTTAACATTTCATTAGTTGGTTAACATTTCATCGATCAGGTAATGAAGTTTCATTGGCTTGTTAACACTTCATCGGTCAGTTAGCAACACTTTATTGGCCTGGTAACATTGCATTGATTAGAATCAGAAAGTTTACGAGATAAGTTTGAAATCACCTTTTAGAAACTTAGCGAATTCCTGAACAGGGAGGAGGCAGTTAGCCCATCCTTTCTGTACTGGTAGAAATAAGCTCCCCTGCTGACCCCATCTTCCTGCACTGGGTCTGTGGCCCGACTGGTCATGGCTGTTTAAGTCTGTAACACACTCAAAATGCTGGAGGAATTTCTTCAGGATCCAGGGAACGGTCTCGGCCTAAAACGTTGACTGCTTATTCCTCTCCATAGATGTTGCCTGACTTGCTGAGTTCCTCCAACATCTTGTGTGTTGTTCTCAGGATTTCCAGCATCTGCAGAACCTCGAAGTGCATATCTATGTTTAACTGTGGGGAGTTTAACTTCCAGACCCCTCCACAATCTGAGGAAAACATTATCCCTCATCTTCTCTCTAATCCTTTCACCGAATAATTCTCTGCTCCTTTCATTTACTCCTTCCCTGCCCCTCATCGTTTTAGTTACCTCGATTATATCTTCCCTCAGTCTCCTTTGTCCCAAAGAAACCAAACCCCGCCTCTCCAACCTTTCCCCACGGCCACAGATCCCCAGTCTTGGCAACATTCCTGTGGGTTTCCTCTGCTCCCTCACCAGTGCAATGACATTTCTCCTGCAAGATTCAAAGGATGAAAATAAATTTACTATCAAATTACCTATACGTCACCATATACTATCTTGAGATTCATCTTCTTGCAGGCATCCATAACTGATCAAAGAAATACAATAGGATCGATTAAAAACTGCACACAAAGACTGACAAACAACGTGTGTGCAAAATAAAACAAACTGCATATAAAACAATAATAACAATAAATAATATTGAGAACGTGAGTTGTAGAGTTCTTGAAATTGAGTCTGTAGAAGGAATCGGTTCAGTGCTGAGGTGAGTGAAGTTATCCACGCTGGTTCAGGAACCTGATGGCTGAGGGGTAATGACTGTTCCTGAACCTGGTGGTGTGGGATCTAAGGCTTCTGTAGCTCCTGCCTGATGGCAGTAGTGAGAAGAGTGACCAGGCTCGTTTGCAGAGCTCAGGCTACGGTCTGGCCGGTGCTTTAGATCCAATGCAGCCTCATGCTCTTACGTTCTACAATTCAGTGGAAATAGGAAAGTACATTGGACTTTGCGGGCGGTTTCTGTTACCTTTCAGGCCCCTCTGTCCTGACATCACACAGAAACCTCCTGTGTAGAATGTAATCCCTGTGTTACAACATTGGCTAAGAGCTATCTCACTGGCTGGAAACTATTTCGCTGAGTAGAATCCCGTCACTGATCCGTAAACGTCATTGGCTTCACTTGGAGCTGTTTCAGCCGAGAGTACACATCCTCTTGTCTGGCAAATACAGAATTACTGGTAAACAGTTTAGTCTTAAGATCACAGCAGATGTTTAAGGGAAAAAAAATCCACCCTGTAATTCCCTCGTGGGAATCTGTATTCTGCATGGAAAAATTCCCAAACTCTGAGTGGAATTCAGTCTCTGACTCAACCCCCACCTACTCCCCCCCCGCCAAAGACCTCAAATAGTCATACAGCATAGAAACATCTTACCCCTGTTGACCACAGTGCTCATCTAAGCCGGTCCCATTTGCTACCACTTGGCCCATTTGGCCTCATTGTTACCACCAGAGAGAGGTAGAGGGGCCTGACAACATTCACGCTGTTTTAGTAACAGCTTCTTCCCCTTCACCATCAGATTTGTGAACCCACGAACACCACCTCACTAATGTGCTCTCTTTTCGCGCTACTTGTTTTTTACTTGATTGTGGCGAGCTTTTGGTCCGTGATGACAGACGAGAGGGGCTCATCCAGCCCAACTGCCGCTTTTATTGGGACGAGCACAAAAAACCGACTACGACCCGGGGAGAGAACCAGTCTGTCATAGGCAGGCGGGAGAGAAGACAACCACACAGTCAGGCTGACCCGCAAACACACATGGGAATGACTGTATAATCCAAGCTAAAATGGAACAATAAATCAACTTGAACATCATATAATCCCACAAAAGCATTTTAAAACAAAAACAATAAATAGCGCTGGCCACTACGAATGCTGAAGCACGCTGTTGACCTCCCCCACTGGAGTGGTACAATTATATCTATCTTGTTATAAATTATAGTAATGTTTTGAATCCCTTGCACTATACGGACGTGCAAGACAACAAAATTTCACACCATGTTCAGTGATATTAAACCTGATTCTGTTCCTAACCTTTCCTACCCATGTACTTATCCCAATATCCTTTAAATATTGTTATTGTACATTCCTCATTCCCACCACGCTCCGCGTGAAGACTTCACTCCTCGGGCTTCTTTTCGATTTTAAAGATGGTCTTTATTTGTCATGTGTACATCGAAGCAGCAAAGTGTACAGTGAAATGTGTCGTTTGTTGCAACGACTATCACAGTCCGAGGATGCGCTGAGGGCAGCCCACAACTGATATCTTGCTTCTGGCACCAACATAACAACATAGCATGCCCACAACTCTCTGACGTTAACCTGTACTCCTCGGATTTGGGCGGAAACTGGAGCACCCGGAGGAAACCCACACGGTCGTGGAGAGAACATACAAACTCCTTACAGACAGTGGCAGAATTGAACTTGGGTCGTTGGCGTTGTTAGAGTGTGACTCTACCCAGTCCGTCCCTTTTCTCTTTCTCTCATTTAGATCTGAATTTTATATATAACCACTCCACTTCTGGATAAAATTCCACCCTGTAACTCACTCCTGGATATATAAAACTGGCCAAACACCTTATTAGATGCCAATGTGTAACCTTTATCTGGATGTCTGTTATTCTACACACTGTGAACATTCAGTAAGTCAGGTTGGGTAGAACCATTGACACACAGCTCCAGAGACCTGGCCTCAATCTTGACCTTGGGCGCCGTGTGTGTGGGTTTCCCCAGCTGCCCTGGTTTTCTCCCACGTCTCAAAGGCGTACCAGTTGGTCAATTGATGCTGTAAATTCCCACCAGTTTAGGAAAATATTAAAAGAATCAAAAGGGAGGACGAAAAAGACCAACTGGTTGTGGAACTCAGAGGGTCAGTCAGCATCTATGGTGAGAAGTGGATTGATGACATTTTGGGTTGAGACCCTTCATCTGGACTCAAGGGAGGCTCAGGGAAGTAGGCATGATGTTTTGAGTCAGGACCCTTCATCTGAACCTAAGAAAGAAAATGTGGGAGAGGGTCCAGAGGAGGTTCATGTGAAAGATCCCAGAAATGAAAGGGTTAACATATGCGGAGCATTTGATGGCTTTGGGCCTGTACTTGGTGGAGTTTAGAAGAATGAAGGTGGAAATCTCATTGAAACCTGTCAAATATTGAAAGGCCTTGACAGAGTGAACATGGAGAGGTTATTTCCTATAGTTGGAGAGTCTAAGCCCAGAAGGTACACCCTCAGCTTACAAGGATGTCCACTTAGAACAGAAATGAGGAGGAATTTCTTTAGCCAGAGAATGATGAATCTGTAGAATTCACTGCTGCAGATGGCTGTGAGGCTGCACCATTCAATATATTTAAAGCGGAGGTTGATAGGTTCTTGATTAGTAAGGGTGTCAAAGATTACAGGGGGAAGGCAGGAGAATGGATTTGAGAGGGATAATAAATCAACCATGATTGAATAGGGAGCAGACTCAATGGGCTGAATGGCCTATTCCCTCTCCTATGTCCTGTGGTCCAATGATCGGAATGGCCTTGTTCTGTGTTGAATGGTTAACTGGAGATGCAATATCAGGTTGTTCCGTGCTGATGGCCGTAGTCACAGGAAGGGATCTGAGCTGGGCTCAGGATTGAACTCTAAATGTATTCACCCAGGAGACCCACTCTGCAGAGAACAGCTCAATGACTTGAGAACAAAACAAAGCAAGTTCTTAGAAAATTATCCAAGTGCCAATTTCTAGAAAGTCAGCTGAACATGTGCTTGCTGAAATAGAACAATCCAGCTCCTGGTGGCTGCCTTTGGAGGCTGGATCCCGGCCAATCCTCAGACTTTGCCGAGTACATTCCAATCCTCCTGACATCACGGGCTGGAAGCCTTCACACAGGGAAATTCTGTAAAAGCTCGGGGGGTTCCAAGGCATTTTACAGCCATTGAAACACATCTGAGGTGCTGACAGGCACCATGACTGAGGAATCGCAGCTCCAATGTGCGCACAGCAGGATCCCACAGGTAGGCATGTGGTCTCAGCAGATGACTGGGTAAATAGAGACTGAGTCTTTGGGAACTCCACCATGAGCAAAAGCACCTGCTTGGACGGTACCAAGCCCAGCTGCAAGTGGAGGACGGTTGAGAATGGGGTTAGCAATCCCATCCCATAAAAAGCAAGAGCTACAGAGAAGCCAGCAGATGCTCTGAAGACTTCATCCCTGAGAGAGGAAGAATCTTCACCTAGAAGACGTATGAAGTCGTGTGGTGAAAGCAGAAACCACAGGGCCATTCAGTCTTCAATCAGCCCAGGACAGAGCACTCTGGTGAGCTGCTGTTGGCAGCCTGTGCTCCAGCAGGGGTGATGTGCTTAAAAAGAAGAGTTCTTGGGATCTCCTGTGCCAAACTGAGAGGGCAGATAGGATTCCAGCTTGGGATTCCATGCAAAAAGCAACTCATCCAACTGTGCAAAGCAGATCTCTGGAGTGAAACAGTAAATGCTGGAAGCACTCAGCAGGCCATGCAGCAACCTTGGTGAGGGAAACGAGGTTAGTGTTTCAGGTAACCTGACGTAGATTGGGAGACCGCTTTGCTGAGCACCTACGCTCCATCTGACAGGAAAAGCGGGATCTCCCCGTGGCTATCCATTTCAATTCTACTTCCCATTCCTATTCCGACATGTCAGTCCATGGCCTCCTCTACTGCTGCGATGAGGCCACACTCAGGTTGGAGGAGCAACACCTTGTATTCCATCTGGGTAGCCTCCAGCTTCCTCAAACTTCCAGTAATTGCCCCCCTTCCCCATTCCCATTACCGTTTCCCTCTCTCACCTTATCTCCTTGCCTACCCATCAATTCCCTCTAGTGCTCCTCCTCCTTCCCTTTCTTTCATGGTCTTTTACCCTCTCCTGTCAGATTTCCTGACCTCCAGCCCTTTATCTCTTTAACCAATCAACTTCCCAGCTTTTTACTTCACCCTTTCCCCTCTCCTGGTTTCACCAGCCACCTCGTACTTCTTCCTCCCCCCCTCCCACCTTCTTACTCTGACTTCTCATCGTTTTTTCCAGTCCTGAGGAAGGATCTCGCCCCGAAACGTATTTTCCATAGATGCTGCCTGGCCTGCTGAGTTTCTCCAGCATTTTGCGTGTGCAGCGAGAATTTCATGTTCAGGACCTGGAATCCGAATCAGGTTTACTATCACTAACATTCTGAACAGTACAGCTCCCTTGGTTATGAAAATTGTTTTGTTTCATCACTACAGTGGAAGACATAGAAACGACTGTAGGTTAGAAAAGAATAAATAAAAGGCGCAAAAACACAATAGTGAAGTACTGTTTACAGGCGGCACACATGTCAACTTGCTGAGTTCACGTCACACGTTGCGTGTTGCTCAAGATTTCTAACGTCTGCGGAACCTGTGTTTATGATAGTGTTAACAACAGGAATTCTGCAGATGCTGGAAATTCAAGCAACATACATCAAAGTTGCTGGTGAACGCAGCAGGCCAAGCAGCATCTATAGGAAGAGGTGCAGTCAACGTTTCAGGCCGAGACCCTTCGTCAGGACTAACTTCCTTCAGTTAGTCCTGACGAAGGGTCTCGGCCTGAAACGTCGACTGCACCTCTTCCTATAGATGCTGCTTGGCCTGCTGCGTTCACCAGCAACTTTGATGTATGTTGTTATGATAGTGTTCATGGGTTCATGGAACATTCAGACATCCTGGCGGCGGAGGGGTAGAAGATTGTCCTAAAACAATGAGTGTGGCTGGTCAGACTCTACCTCCTCCCCGCTGAAACGAGAAGAGGGCATGTCTCAGGTACTGAGGGTCCTTCATGATGGATGCTGTCTTCCTGAGACACTGCCTGTTGAAGATGTCCTCGAGGGTGGGGAGGATTGTGCTCATGAGGGAAATGGCTGAGTCTATAACCCTCTGAAGTCTCTTTCGAGCCTCCATTTTGGAGCCTCTGTACCAGCCAGTGAAGCAAATGGTCAGAATACTGTTCAGCATACGTCCGTCGACATTTGAATGGACCTTCGATGACAAACCAAATCTACTCAAGCTTGCTTCATCAGAAGTAGGAAAGAGAGAAAACAAATTACTTTTGAGTTGAATTGAGGGTTGAAGAGGAACAAGGGCCACTCCAGATCACTGTGCCAACCCTGGCCTCATCCTATCAGTGATATTCCCTCTGTCCTACCAAACCCTCGGCCTCTCAGTTGTTGTGCTCAGGTGGTGCTGGGGGCTTTCCACAATCCAAACTTTTATGGTCATCGTTACTTTAGGATTGGGGGGAAGGGGTGGAGCAAGAGCTGACAGGTGATGGGTGGATCCAGGTTAGGAGAGGTGATGGGCAGGTGTGGGAATAGAAACAGAGGCTGGGAGTTGATGGGTGGATCCAGGTGAGGAGGTGTGATGGGCAGATGGAGGAGGGGAGTGTGGGAATAGTGACAGAGGCTGGGAGATGATAGGAGGATCCAGGTGAGAGGTAATGGGCAGACAGAGGAGCGGGAGAGTGGGAATAGCGACAGCGGCTGGGGGGTGATGGGTGGATCCAGGTGAAAGGTGATCATGGGCTGCAGATCGTTGAATCTGATCGGGATCACTGATCATCTGCAGCCCTTTGTCACCTCCCATCCTCTGTCACTTTCCCCGCTCACCCCTCCTCCATCTCCCCATCATTCCCCCTCACCTGGATCCACCCATCACCTCCCAGGTCTTGTTCCAACCCTTCCCTCCACCTCTTTACAACGGCTAAGTTCTCTCTATCTCTCAGCCCAGGTGAAGAGTCTTGACCCAAAATGGCAGCTGTTCATTTTCCTCCATGGATGCTACCTGACCATTTGGGTTCCAGCAGTGGTTTTTGTGAAGCCCACACCTTGCTGAGGCTCCCCCATGCCTCAGGACTGTGAGGGTGGGGGGGAGGTGTGGAACACCAGGGTGCTTTGACCCCGCACTTCCCTGGCGGGTTTGTCCGGCCTGTGGAGTGGTGAGGCCCGACTACAGGCCGAATGCTGGTGTTCTGTGCGTGTGGGTTAGCTCAGCCTTGGGCCAGGGGCCAGAGGACTAGCTACCGAACAGGCAGGGTTCCTTGCCAGCAAAAGCAGAGGGGCCCCAGAAAGCAGCAGCCACTGGCAGAGAGTGTCTTGACAACTTGGAACACTCCACAGGTTGGAAACCTCAAATCCTTCAGGAATAAATGGAGACTTCCAGCCAGGTTTTAATCCCCAATTATTGGACATCCACTTTCTAATATTTTTATTTTCCCAGCTTGATAAACAAGGAAATAGTCCGCGGCTGTTTCCCTCAATGGCTGCTCTCTGAGAAGCATGTTAAAAATCCTTCCAACATTCTTCATGTCAACCGTGTAAATAACCCTGAGGCAAATTCCTGGCCTGAGGTTAGTTGACAGGTTGCTCCCAGGAAAAGCTGTGAAATGCTTTCATCGAGGAACTGCAGATTCCCATTTCCTTCTCTGCATCCACTTTCCCCTTCTTTGGAATGGGTCCAGGGATGACGGATTTCTGCTACAACGACACACCTGAGGAGCTAGTTCGCAGAGAGGGTGGTTTGATGGAGGTGAACAAGCTAATGGCAAGCCCTGAGACAGGTGTGAGAGCTTTTCACTTGAGTGCATGGGTAAGGATGGTGGACTCAGATTTAACCTCTTTGGGAAAAGATCTGAGAGGAATTCAGGCAAGTTGCCTTTGTCACAAACACGAGAGAGTCTGCAGATGCTGGAAATACAAAGCAACACACAAAACGCTGGAGGAACTCAGCAGGTCAGGTAGCATCTATGGAAATGAATAGATGGTCGATGTTTCATTTTGAGACCCTTAATCAGGACTGGAAAGGAAGGGGGAAGGCGCCAGAATAAAAAGGTGGGGGGAGGGGAAGGAGGATAGCTGGAAGTTGATAGGTAAGGCCAGGTGGCGGGGGAGGTAAAGGGCTCGAGAGGAAGGAATCTGATCGGAGAAGAGAGTGGCCCATAGGAGAAAGGAGGAGGTGATAGGCAGGTGAATAGAGGAAGAGGGGATGGGGAGGGAATTTTTTTATTGAAAGGAGAAATCAATGTTCATGCTATCAGGCTGGAGGTTACACAGACGGGATATAGGGTGTTGTTCCTCCACCCTGAGGGGGCCAGATCTTGGCATGAGAGGAGGCCATGGACTGATCTGTCAGAACGGGAATGGGAATGGGAATTAAGATGTTTGGCCACCGGGAAGTCCTGCTTTTGGTGGATGGATCGTAGGCGCATATCAAAGGAGTCCCCCAATTTACGACGGGTCTCACCAATGTGGAGGAGGCCGCATCGGGAGCACCGGACACACCGGACAAGCCCAGCCGGTTCGCAGGTGAAGTGTCGCCTCACCTGGAAGGACTGTTTAGGGCCCTGAATGGAAGTGAGGGAGGAGGTATACAGGCAGGTGTAGCTCTTTGGCTGCTTGTTGGGGTAAGTGCTGGGAGAGGGACAGATGAATGGACAAGGGAATTACGGAGGGAGTTATCCCTGTGAAAAGCTGGAGGGCAGGGAGTGTTTGGTGGTGGGATCTCCTTGGATCAGGGCTTTCAGAAGGGAATGACTGTGGGGAATCAAACTGATGAAGCTGATATGCAAAGTACAGTCATGTACTTGAAGGGCCAAATGGCCTCCTTCTTTCCCTTGTTTTCCTTAAATTGTTATTTTATGCCTGTGAGTGACTTTCTAGAGAGACCAGTTTTTCTCAAAATGCTCCTGTGAGTTAGTTCCTTGTCATTTCAATTTAAGATTCAAGATTGTTTAATGTAATTTCCTGTACACAAGTGTAATGGAGAACGATCTGATGCAGCACATGAAAAACACAATAAGATTAAGAAGAGAATAATAATACAAACACAATAAATATAGCTACATAAAATAGCTTATATACGTAGATTGACAGTATGACCATGAAGCTGGTGCCCGGCACAGGAGTGTCTGTACGTTAGGTGACTAATATGAAATGATGGTTGGGGGTGTTTTGGGGTGGTAGTGGGTGGAGGTGTTGATCAGTCTTACTGCTGGGAGAAAGTTACTGTTTTTGAGACAAACAGTCCGTGAGTTTTGTTTGCTTCCAATGAGAACTCATCCACTTTGGGTTTAAACAAGGAAGAGAGGAGAACGCTTTCAAAATGGCGATGATGTGCATGTGTTATAGATCCAAAGAAGCACAGATAAACAATTCCTCAGAAAGCTGGAGAACTTTCTCAGAGAAGGTTGAAAACCTATCTTCCCTCCGTGGACCCTATCTACTCTTCTTGCTGTCTCGGTAAAACAGCTGACATAATAGAAGTGATCTCTCCTCTCCCCTCTCACGTCAGGCACAAGATACAACTGCCTGAAAGCACATACCACCAGGCTCAAGGAGAGCTTCTATCAGACTCTTGAACAAAGCTCTCTTATGCTAAAGATGAGTTTGAATCTGGCCTGTTTCCTGCATGCTTTCCATAATAGCTGGGCTGAGAGTCAATCTAACAACTCAGTCTTGCCGGAGGCAAGACAGGAGGGGGAGGGATGGAGCCAAGAGCTGGACAGTTGATTGGCAAAAGGGATATGAGAGGATCATGGGACAGGAGGCCCAGGGAGAAGGAAAGGGGGAGGGGGGAAGCCCACAGGATGGGCAAGGGGTATAGTGAGAGGGACAGAGGGAGAAAAAGTATGTGTGTATATCAATATATAACGGATGGGGTACAAGGGGGAGGTGGGGCATTAACGGAAGTTTGAGAAGTCAATGTTCATGCCATCAGGTTGGAGGCTACCCAGACGGAATATAAGGTGTTGTTCCTCCAACCTGAGTGTGGCTTCATCTTTGCAGTAGAGGAGGCCGTGGATAGACATATCAGAATGGGAATGGGACATGGAATTAAAACACTAGCAACTGGGTTCAATTCACGCTGCTGTCTGCAAGGAGTTTGTACATTCTCCCCGTGACCACGTGGATTTCCTCCAAGTCATCCGGTTTCCTCCCACATTCCAAAGGTGTATAAGTGAGTTGATTAATTGGTCACATGCGTGTAATTGGGCAGCATGGTACTGTTACTATGCTAAACCGTTAAATAAGTAACTAATAAAGTTCTGTTACGGAACAAATCGTGGCGTTGAACAAGGTTGGTGAAACCTGTTTGTCCGACCTTGGAACTCACTACTCGAATCTGTTGCTGTCCTTACAGACACTACCACAGCATGGAAGTCTTCACACACTACGACCTCCTCACCCTCAATGGCAGTAAGGTCGCCGAGGGCCACAAAGCAAGCTTCTGTCTCGAAGACTCGGATTGCGAAAGAGGTATGTTAGGAGATGTGTTTGGATCTTGTGCGGTGGGTAGAGGGGTGAGGGGAAAACGGATAAAGATCTTGTAATGAATCAGTGGGAAGAATGAGTGGATTCAAAGGAGATGAGATTCTGTGTAACCTAAGTAACAGTAATACTGAATCACTATGTTTCCATTGCACGTGTGAAGGGGGGCAGAGCAGCAGCTCCAGTTCAATTGCCCCTGAACTGGGTAGATTGTTGAAGCATTTCTGAGGGCTGTTGAAGTCAAGCCCACTGGACATTCTGGAGCCAGCAAACTAGCCTGGAGTTACCCAGACCATTGGTCAGTTTGGAGTTACCCAGACCATTGGACAGTCTGGAGTCAGCAAACTGGCCTGGAGTTACCCAAACCATTGAACAGTCTGGAGTCACCAGACTATCTGGAGTTACCCAGACCATTGGACAGTCTGGAGTCAGCAGACCGGTCTGGAGTTACCCAGACATTGGACAGTCTGGAGTTACCCAGACCATTGGACAGTCTGGAGTCAGCAGACTGGTCTGGAGTTACCCAGGCCATTGGTCGGTCTGGAGTCACCAGACCATCTGGAGTTATCCAGCTAGCCTGGGTAAGGATGGCAGTTTTTCATTACTGGAGAACATCAAGATTTGATTCCCACTGCTCTTGTGGGAAGATTTGATTGCCACTCTTTGTTGGCACTGGATCCATGGTGACACTGGCAAGCTGCTCCCAGCACATCGTTGGACTGTGTTGATTGTTGACACAAAACAACATATTTCTCTCTATGTTTTGATGTACTTGTGACAAATAAAGCTTTTTCTAATATCTACAGTGGCAATCGGGTTCAATTTCCACCGCTGTCTGTAAGGAGGTTGCTCTTTCACCCCGTGACTGTGTGGGTTTCCTCCAGATGCTCTGGTTTCCTCCCACATTCCAAAGACATACGGTACGGGTTAGGATTAGTGAGTTGTGGGCACAGTATGGTTGCACTGGAAGTGTGGCGACACTGGTGGGATGTTCCCAGCACAATTTGCTGATTCGAATTATCAGGAGTGGCACGTTTCACTGTATGTCTCGATGTACATGTGACAAATAAAGCTAATTGTATAGACCACAACGGGGCAGAGGGGTGGGGAGCACGTTTGTCAGTATTGTTGCCCTTCAGCTCCAGCCCCACCCTTCTGCTGCATCCCAAAGACGGAGGGGTTGGCGGGCTATTGGCGAATCCTGGAGAGGGGTGGGAGGCAAATCTGTGGGTGTGGGGGTACAGAGAGGAAAGGCTGTTGGGTTGTTCTGTTGGTTCCTGGCATGAGGCCAATGGGTCAAATGGCCTATTTCATGGCAGAAAGTAAGCAAGTCAACATCACTCCTTGTGTCTCTGTTGTACTGGTTCTCTCACCTCTCACACAAACCAGGCCTTCCTGAACTAGGCACAGAAAGGTGGCCATTCCTCCAAGTCAGACTACAGTATGAAAACTGTACATGGATATTATATATCTTTAGATAGATATATAGATACCTTATTGATCCCAAAGGAAATTACAGTGTCACAGCAGCATTGCAAGTGCACAGATATACAAATATTAGAAAAGAAGTACGAAAGAATAAAAAATAAGTTACCTCAAACAGTCTAACGGGAGGGGGTTGCCCCTTCCCCGGCTATTATTAAAAGATCACACATTATATCCTTGGATCAGAATAACATTGGAAAAAGCGGAGAGGCTGAAACCATGGCAACAGTGTCTTGAGTGGGATTGTGGTTCAGAGCAGATTGTGAATCCAGATGTGCCCTGCAAGGAGGGGTGGTTGGTTGGGGAAGTGGGGGGAACCAATGACGTTGAGGGTCGAGGAGGCTCCTGGAGACATGGCATCACAGTGGCTTCCTGCTCAGACGCAGGAAACCAGGAGATAAATTGACCCTAATCCCAGAATGAGCCATTCCTGAAAGCAGCAACGTTTCCCGACAGCTCACGGAATCCTCTTCCTGCCTCCAGGGATCTCTCAGTTCAGATGTTTTCAGCTGTTGTTTTATCTTTCAGCATGGAGCGGTCAACAGTGAAGTAATAAATCTTCGTGCTGCTCCCACAGTGACTCTGCACATTGAGTGTGGAGTGGCTTAGTCATACCACAACCCTCTCTCCCAGCCCCAACACACCTTCCAAACAGCTGGACTCATTTCACTATACACAATTAGAAATGAGGTGCATAGAATTATGAGGCAAAAATAGACAGCCACAATCTTTCCCCCAGAGTAGAAATATCATATAATAGAGACCATGCATTTAAGTTGAGAGGGGGAAAGTTTAAAGGAGAAGAGTAAGACAGTTTTTTTTTACAGAGTTGTGGGTACCTGGGGTGATAGTTGATACAGGTACAATGTGGTGTTTAAGAGGCTGGAGGTTAGATATGTGAATTTACAGGGAATGAAGAGATACATATTAAATATAGGCAGAAGGGATTTGCTTTACTTTGGCAATCATGTTCAGCACAAAGATTGTGGGCCAATCGGCCTATTCCCGCACTGTGCTGTTCCCGTGGACAACAGGATGTTCAGTGTCAGGACGTCAGTGATAAGTTGGGGGGGGGGGGTGAAAGGCCGAGATAGAGTGGATGTGGAGAGGATGTTTCCATTAGTGGGAGAGTCCAGGACCAGAGGGCACAGACTCAGAATAGCCTCAGGATGACCCTCCAGAACAGCGTGAGGAGGAATTTCATTACCCAGTGAGCAGTGAATCTGTGGAATTTATTGCTATAGGTAGCTGTGGAGGCCAAGTCAGTTAAAGCAGATGTTGATAAGTCTTGATTAGTAAGGACGTCAAAAGTTATGGGGAGAAGGAAGAGGGAAAATAAATCAACCATGATTGATCACAGACAGGGCTTGATGGGCCAAATGGCCTAATTCTGTTCCTCTGTCTAATGGACTTTATGGTCTAATGGGTACCGTATTGGCCTGAGCCTCCCCTCTAAGGGTTAACTCCCTCAGGACTGCCTCATCCCCCGAGGGACATTTGAACCCTCTGATGCAGGGGTAAGAGGAGGCCTCGATGATGTGAATGGGGGTGGGGATCATTGTGTGATCTTTGTTAGTCAAAGTAACGCACAAAATGTGCAAGAACTCAGCAGGTCAGGCCGCGTCTATAAAGATGAATGAACAGTCGATGTTTGGGCCAAGACCCTTCATCAGGATTAGAAAGGAAGTCAAAATTAGAAGGTGGGGGGGGTGAGGAGGAGGATTACCAGATGGCAGGTGATGGGCGAGGGGTAGGTGGGTGGGGAAAGGGGGGATGAAGTGAGATGTTGGGATGGATAGATGGAAGAGAAAGGAATCTGATAGGAGAGGACAGTGGACCATGGGAGAAGGGTAAGAAGAAACAACACTAGAGAGAGACGACTATCAGGTGAGGAGAAGGGAAGGGTTAAAAGAGGAATCAGAATGGGGAATGGAAAAGTGAGAAGAGGGAGAGAATTTTGGTAATTTTAGGGGGAGATATTACTGAAGGATTTGGAATACATTCCCACTGAAGCCTTTAATGTCAGCAGGTCAGCCTGGGCTAATCTTTCCCCGTCTCTCTCCCCCTCATTTCCCCCAGGTATTTACAAGGATTACGCGTGCGCCAACTTTGGAGAGCAAGGTATCAGCGTGGGTTGCTGGGACCTCTACCGCCATGACATCGACTGCCAGTGGATAGATATCACCGATGTGAAACCGGGAAACTATGTCTTTCAGGTACAGAGAGCCCGCCAAATTCAAGTTGACGTTTATTGTCATCTGAATGTACATATATATGAGCAAATGAAACAACGTTCCTCTGATCACAGTGCACCCACACAACATGAATTACACACAGCAAATAAACCAAAATATTATACTATAAATAAGTTAATAAATATAATTCAAAATTCATGTATTAAAACGCAGCACAGATAAACAGTAAACAGCTTGCTGTCCTAGTGACGAGACCTCGATGGTGGCAGGGTATTCACTAGTTTCACATCCTGAGGGAAGAAGCTGTTACAGTCTGGCAGTCCTAGTCCTGATGCTTCAGTACCTCCTTCCTGATGGTAGTGGGGTGAAGATACTGTGGGACGGCTGGTAAGGATTCTCGGCAATAATTTTGGCCTTTCATCTGCAATGCTCCCAGTCATAAAGAGGTGGAAGGAGACCTGGTGATTCTCTCGGTGGGTTTTGCTGTCCTCTGTAGGGTTTTCGTTCTGATGCCTTGCAGCTTCTGTACCACACATTGATGCAGCCAGACAGAGCACTCTCAGTGCTCCTGTAGAAAGTTGTTAGAATGGGGGCGGGGAGCCTTGCAGACCTCAATCTCCTCAGAAAGTGTGGATGCTTGTAGTTTCTTGACTGTGAGGATGTGTTGTGGGTTTTAAAGAAGGGGGACCGATTGCCCAGCGACCCCCACATCTTTGGGATGCGTCGGACAGATAGGGGCCGGAGCTGAGGGGAAGCAGTACGGACGGACATGCCCCGTCGTGGTCTGTAAGGCCAGCTTCACTTGAAAGTTCAAAGAACATTTATCATCAATATGTATAAATTATACAACCCTGAGATTCATCTGCTTAGAAGCAGCCATGAAACAGGAAAGCCGAAAGAACCCAATTTATTAAAAAGAGACCAAGCAGAGAGAGAGAAAATAAAGCCCTAATTGTGCAAGTAGAAGTGAACAATAACATTCAATAACAAATTGAGTCCATAACCCGGATCAGCCATAGTCTCAGTTCATCACACAGTGGGGCAAATCCACGCAAAAGTCGCAGATACGAAGCCTGGAACACCAGAGCAGTGTCACAGCCCCAGCGCTACTGAGGGAGGAGTAAATGGCGCAGAAGAACGAGCGGAATTGGCCCGACCTTCACCTCCGGTCCTGACACCCTGCCTTTTTTTCAGTCTTTGTGGGCGTGCCTCATGCTCTTTGAAAAGTCACTGCTGACTTGTGCCCAGGAGGAGGTGTCAAGATTCTGTAGTGGTGAGTGGAGGCGAATTACTTACCACGGGATATCCAGCCTCTCACCTGCTTTTGTAGCTGGGCTTTTGGGAGTTTCTGACCATTTGTTACTGCTACCCCTCCTAATATTGTTGGATGATAGTGAAACTTAATGCCATTTTAAACATTTCTTCTACCAGAGAGTTAATCTGATCAACCATTCTAATTAGATCTCCCCATCCCCCTCTATCTATCAACCCTGTCACTGCACTGTACCATAAAGACTTTAAACTACTTTTTACAAGTTAATATAACTTATAACATATAAAATTCCTAGTACATCTACTGTGCAAAAGTCTTAGGCACATTTAGATAGTTAGGGTGCCTAAGACTTTTGCACAGAACTGTTTTGTCAACATGGAGCAGAGAGCAAGTTTGTAAATCTGGCAGGAGCAACGGATGTTGGGAATGGGAGAGGGAAGCACCGTGGGAGGAGTGTGGGGCAAAGAAGGAGTGCCAGGGGCAGGTGTGGGTGGCACGGACACAGACAGACCCAGCCCTGACACAACAGGCAAGTCATTTGATTCCAAACAATTGGTTTATTGATCATTAAGGAATGTCCCTCTGGTGCTTCCTGTTCCCTCCCCTCTCCCTTCCCCCTTTTCCCAACCATGATTCCCCTCCCCCTGCCCCCTTCCCACTCTCAGTCCACAACAGAGACCCCTATCAGAATCAGGTTCACAGTAAGGTATATGGCAAATAAAATTGAAGGAAATCATGACGACTTTAAGGTTGGAAGGGGAGTTTCTCTCTTGCTGGCGATGGACGTTGTTGGCAATTACCACAGGCACTCTTCTCTTTCCTTAGGTCCACATCAACCCCAACTATGAGGTGGCAGAGTCTGATTTCTCCAACAACCTGATGAAATGCCGGTGTAGGTACGACGGCTTCCGAATCTGGGTGTACGGATGTCACACAGGTACGGACCCCGACCGGGGACAGCCAGGGCCTTTTTCCCAGGGTAGAAATGGCTAAATCAGAGGGGTATAACATTAAGGTGATTGCAGGAAAGTCTAGGAGGGATGTGAGAGGTAGTTTTTTTATATACAGGGAATGGTAAGTGTGTGGAATGCGTTGCCAGGGGTGACGGTATAGGCTGATACATTAGTGACATTTAACAGACTCTTAGATAGGCACATGGATGAAAGAAAATAGAGGACAATGTGGGAGGGAGGGTTAAAATGTTGGAACAACAATGTGGGTTGAAGGTCTATACTGTGCTGTACTGTTCTGTGTTCTAAAAGAAATACTTCGTGTCACGATGAGGCCACACGCAGAACGGAGGAACAACACTTTAAATTCTGTCTGGGTAGCCTCCAACCTGATGGCATGAACATAGATTTTTTGAACTTCTGGTAATGCCCCCCTCCCCTTCACCATTCCCCACCACCTCCCTCCAGTGCTCCTCCTCCCTTTAGTTTCTTCCAAGACCTTCTGCCCTCTCCTATCAGACTCCCCCTTCCCTCACCCTGTATCTCTTTCACCAATCATCTTCCCGGCTCTTTACTTCACCCTGATGCCCCTTCCCGGTTTCAACTATCACCTCGTATTTCCCCCTCCCTCTCCCTACCTTTTAAATCTACTCCCCATCTTTTTTTTTCTCTCTCCAGTGCCGAAGGGTCTCAGCCTGAAACGTCGACTGTCTACTCTTTTCCATAGGTGCTGCCTGGCCTGCTGAGTTCCTCCAGCATTTTGTGTGTGTGGCTTGTGAGTTAATTGGCTAATGTAAATTGCCCTAAATAGAGGGGTGTGCTAGAATCTAGAAAGACTTGATGTTAAAATGGGAATAGTGTAAATGGGTGGTTGATGGTAGGCATGGATTCGATGGGCTGAAGGGCCTGTTTCCTTGCTCTGACTCGATGATCCAGGCTTACTGTCGCCATTTTGTGAAGTAGTGCTTCCTGACGTGACTCTAATGCCTCTGTTTTTTGCCCCAGGTGATGCCTTCAGTGCTGCTATAGAGGATCAGTTTGAGCACCAGGCTGCCTTGTCCAACAACATCTCCTAACCGGAGGGGCGTCACTTTGCGATACCGCACAATACCTCTGACCTTCCGGCCTCGATGCCCTGCCTCTCACCTGCGCGTCCGTGGAAGATGGCCGAGGCAACGGGGCCGATGGCAGCAGGAGTACGATCCATTTGTGCATTTGGAACTTTGGGGGGGTGACGTCGAGCCGATAGGATTCTTCGAAGAGTGGGGTGAGAGGAGGGGGTGGGCTAAACTTTGACCACTGAATCTGAAGTGAGCAAAATCCAGTTCTTCGATTGTTCAGCTCCGCAAATGATCCTTTCTCTGAGTCAGCGTTACTGTATCCTCTCCCACACCCGGTACCTAGAATGCTCCTCGCTTTAAGCTACCGTCTGTATTTTGCCCACCCTGGTGCTAATTTAACCCCTGACCCACTTTATGTTTGTGGTTTCTTTTTCTTATTTTAAAAATTTGTCCAAAGTGGCCGTAATAACCTCACTGCCTGCACATTGAATTATTTGAGAATATTTTTTAAAAAAGATCTATAAATATATATGTGTATATAAATATAAAATATTAAAAGGGAATGTGTGTGGTGTTCAATTGTACTCCTTGTTCAACAAGAGCTTCATTGGTGCATTCCTTCATAGTTCATTGCTGCCTAGTGAATTCTCTGTCTGATGGGACCTTTCGAAAGTTGCCCAACTGACTTGAACAGAGGATGTGGGGTGAACACGGGTACAGCTGACTACTCATACTGGTGCTGAGTGTGTGGATATCAAAAGTAAACCACAGCCCCTGAAATAAACACTCACACAGCAGCGAACACTCAGCAGGGCAGCGGTATTTTCATATTGAACCAAGAGCCATAGGATGTAGGTTTAAAGTGAGAGGGGAAAGATTTCAAAGGGACATAGGAATATCTCCTTCACACAGAGGGTACAGTAAGGTACCAGAGATGTGGTCAAGGCAGATACAGTCATCGCCATCATATATGCCATGTCTTATGACGTGGGAGATCATAGTGTATGACCATGATTGGCAACTTTTTCTACAGAAGCGGTTTGTCATAGCTTTCTTCTGGGCAGTGTCTTCACGAGATAGGTGACCCCAGCCATTATCAATACTTGCAGAGATTATCTGCCTGGTGTCACTGGTCGCATAACCAGGACTTCTGATATGCACCAGCTGCTCGTACGACCATCTGTGACCTGCTCCCATGGGTTCTAATGACCCCGATCAGGGGGCTAAGCAGGAGCTGCACCTTGCCCAAGGGTGACCTGCAGGCTAGCAGAGGGAAGGAACACCTCTTTGGTCAAGATGTATCTCCACCACACCATTCAACAGGTACGATAATGATATTTTATAGTGATTTGGACAGGTACATAGATAGGAAAGATACAAAGGGATATGGGGCACACATAACCAAATGGATTAGAAGGACCGAGATGGCCTGTTTCCGTGCTGTAATTGTTATATGGTTAAGTGAGACTACCTTAGGTGGGCACCTTGGTCAGCATGGACAAGTTAGGCCAACAGGCTTGTTTCCGTGATGTATGATTCTGTGACTAACAATCAGCATTTCAGAATCCCTTTCCATTGGTATTGCCTGAGGTTTTATCAACATGCTGTAGTTTTGTTACGTATGGAACCTCAGTCTTTTCCCCAGAGTCGGGGGATCAAGAATTAGAGGGCCTAGGTTTAAGATGAGAGGGGAAAGATTTAAAGGAAACCTGAGGGATAACTTTTCTATACAAATAGTGAATTGATGTGGAATAAGTGCCAGAGGAAGAAGTTGAGCCAGGTTCAATAACGACTTTGTCACACATATATCAGAACGTCGAAACATACAATGAAATGCGTCATTCGCGTCAACGACCAACGCTGCCCGAGAACGTGTTGGGGGTGGTCCGCAATTGTCGTCGTGCTTCCGATGCCAATGTGGTGCGCGCACAGCTTACTAACGCTAACCTGTATGCCTTTGGAATGTGGGAGGAATCGTTAGAGTCAGTGTGGCGGGTATTGAATCCCGATCTTACAGCTGGGGGTGTAAAGTTTTACTTTAACCACTACACTACCATGCTGCCCAAGTGGGAGTAGGAGTTGGATAGGGCCATGTGGTCAGCATGGGTGAGCCGGGCCCAGGTGTTGTGTGAATAAAGTGACCGGAGAAAGATACTGGCAGGTATGAAGCAGCTTCTTTATTCGACAAAACAAGGTACAGCAGGCATCATATGGAGATGCTTTCAGTCACAAGGTCTGGCTGGCCCAACGTGGGGCTCAATATTTTATGTGCTAAGCATCAACGGACAATTCCATATTTACAATGTGTCCACAATGAAACTACACATAAACTTCACCTCTCCTGATTCACACCCACACCACAGATATCCAAGTGAATTTTAATCAGCATTCTCTGGTCTGGGATTCGCGGCTTTTAGGAACCCATTGTAGAGAGCTGCTCTCCAAATTAAATCCACGATATGTACTCAGATGTGAAGACTGGTGGATAAAGTCATTGCCTAAATATAAATTAGATTAGATCAGATGTGCTAAACCCAACATTGCTCCAACATGAAGGGCCCGTTTCCGTATGGTGAGACTCTAATGTTGAACTCTCCTTCAAGAGGGTTGGAATTCACAAGATAGAAGCCATGCTGGTGAGACCACACTTGGAGTGATGCATAAGATATTGTTCCTCTTATCAAACGGACAGCCGGTGTCTCTGGACAATACTCCATGGGTCCTGGCATCCATTACTTTCAAACTGGGTGGTTCTACAGGGGAAGGAGGGCACAGAGGACAGATTGGATACCAAGCGACCAGTCTGAGGGGAAATGTTGGAGAAGCAGGGGACACAATAGTGCGGTATTTAGCATAATGCTTTACAGTGCCTCAGGTTGGGCTTCAGTTCCCACAACTGTCTGTCAGGAGTTTGCACGTTCTTCCTGTGACCATGTGGGTTTCCTCCAGGTGATCCAGTTTCCTCCCACAGTCCAAAGACATACAGTACGTGTTAGGGTTAGAATGTTGTGGGCATGCTATGTTATTGCTGGAAGCATGGCAATGATTGTGGGCTGCCCCCAGCACATCCTCCGGCCATATTGGTTGCTTCAATGTCCAGGTGACAAATAAAGATAAGCTTTTAGCAGTTTTGAATTCCACAGGACCATAAGACATTGGAGCAGAATTCAGCTATTTGGTCTATCAACTCTGCTCCGCCATTTCATCATAGCTGATTTATTATCCCCCTCAACAACATTCTGCTGCCCCCTCCCTGTAACCTTTGACATCCTGACTAATCAAGTCAGGGTATTAAACCTCTGCTTTAAATATTTCCAGTGACTTGGCCTCCATTGTTGTCTGTGACAATGAATTCCACAGATTCACCACCCTCTAGTGAAGGAAATTCCTTTTAATCTCTTTTCTAAATGGACATCCCTCTATTCTGAGGCTGTGCCCTCTGGTTCTAGATTCCCCCAATGTTGGAAACATACCTTCCACGTCCACCTTTCAATATTCGGTTGGTTTCAATGAAATTCCCACTCCCCCTCCACTTCTGAACTCCAGAGAGAACAGGCCCAGATAGATTCCATCCGGAAGGAAATGAGAGAGGAAGGACAAATAAGGGGAAGGAACGGAGGGGAAAAGGGGAGTGGGGAAAGGAAATGAAGGAATTATAAATGCTTGTTCTTGCTGGCAGCTGTAGAAGGATTTAGCCAAAAAAAAAATTCCTGCTAATCAGGTCCTGGATAAAAAAATGTTCAGGGATCATTGATGCAAACATGTGATGTGAGAGAAGATAAGGACCAGGAGCAGTGGATTAAACAAATGACCTCTGTATGGGAGATGACAGCGGGACCTCCCACTCTGGTACTGGAATCACATCCACTACCACCTTCCTTTCCCTGACAGGGAGTGGCTGGCTGGCCTACAGCCCTACAGTTTGAGGAGAAACTAAAACTGCACGTTTCGGTATTACAGTGGAGCAAAGGGAATTATAACGCATGAAAGAGGAGATGATCAAACTTGATTGCAAGGGAACACTAGCAATAACAGAGGTTTGATACCCTGACTTGATTAGTCAGGATGTCAAAGGTTACAGGGAGGGGGCAGCAGAATGTTGTTGAGAGGGATAATAAATCAGCCATGATGGAATGGCGGAGCAGAGTTGATGGGCCAAATGGCCGAATTCTGCTCCTACGTCTGACAAGGGAATCAAAGACAGCATAAAAGAAAGGAGTGTGCATATAATATTAGCAAAAATTAATGAGAAGGTAGAAGATTGGGAAGCTTTTAAAAACCGACAAAAGGCAACTAAAAAAAAGCCATAAAAGAGAGAAACTATTGGTAAACTAGCCAATAATATAAACAAGGACATAATTTATTTTCAGATATATAAAGATAAAAAGAGAGATGAGAGTAGATATCAGACTGCTGGAAAATGATACTGAAGAGGTAGCAGTGGAAGTGAAGAAATGGCAGATGAACTAAAAAATGTATTTTGTGTGGGCCCCTGGCCAACCTCAGGGTCGCTCGGCTCGCTGTCGTCTAGGGAAATAGCCCTCGGCCCTGCCAAACTGGGAAATTAGATTGTGTGGATGCTGTGTGATGTACCCCACCCCGCTCAAATAACAGACAATACACCAGATACGATTAAATGATTTACAGTTTATAGATATTACTGGAACTATATAATTAATAGAGAATAAAATATAAAAGGAAAATAAAAGGCGCCACACTTATCAAAGTTCAGTCTCTTCGTGCACAAACAGTTGGAGCTCAGGACCCTTCTTCTTCACCCTGTGACCCCTCGGACCACCTTGACCGGCCGCCTGGGACCAACAATGGTGGTCGACCAGACACTCCACACGAGTCCATCTCCGTTTCCATCTTCTCTCCTCGCCGAACGCCCTCCTCGGGGTCCGACCCCGTTAGCAGACATCACAGCACCTGGTCCATCCTCTGTATCTCTCTCCCGCCTTCTCCCCCAAAACCCCGCGCATACAGTATCTTCAAATGCACCAAAAACATAACAACTATCCCAATTGGTTCGTAACATATTCTTATCACACTCCTAACCATAGTCATAGTCATAGTCATAGTCATACTTTAATTGATCCCGGGGGAAATTCGTTTTCGTTACAGTTGCACCATAAATAATAAATAGTCATAGAACCATAAATAGTTAAATAGCAATATGTAAATTATGCCAGTAAATTATGAAATAAGTCCAGGACCAGCCTATTGACTCAGGGTGTCTGACCCTCCAAGGGAGGAGTTGTAAAGTTTGATGGCCACAGGCAGGAATGACTTCCTATGACACTCTGTGTTGCATCTCGGTGGAATGAGTCTCTGGCTGAATGTACTCCTGTGCCCACCCAGTACATTATGTAGTGGATGGGAGACATTGACCAAGATGGCATGCAACTTAGACAGCATCCTCATTTCAGACACCACCGTGAGAGAGTCCAGTTCCATCCCCACAGCATCACTGGCCTTACGAATGAGTTTGTTGATTCTGTTGGTGTCTGCTACCCTCAGCCTGCTGCCCCAGCACACAACAGCAAACATGATCGCACTGGCCACCACAGACTCGTAGAACATCCTCAGCATCATCCGGCAAGATGTTAAAGGACCTCAGTCTCCTCAGGAAATAGAGACGGCTCTGACCCTTCTCATAGACAGCCTCAGTGTTCTTTGACCTGTCCAGTTTATTGTCAATTCGTATCCCCAGGCATTTGTAATCTCCATCATGTCCACACTGACCCCCTGGATGGAAACAGGGGTCACCGGTACCTTAGCTCTCCTCAGGTCTACCACCAGCTCCTTAGTCTTTTTCACATTAAGCTGCAGATAATTCTGCTCACACCATGTGACAAAGTTTCCTACCGTAGCCCTGTACTCAGCCTCATCTCCCTTGCTGATGCATCCAACTATGGCAGAGTCATCCGAAAACTTCTGAACATGGCAAGACTCTGTGCAGTAGTTGAAGTCCGAGGTGTAAATGGTGAAGAGAAAGGGAGACAAGACAGTCCCCTGTGGAGCCCCAGTGCTGCTGATCACTCTGTCGGACACACAGTGTTGCAAGCACACGTACTGTGGTCTGCCAGTCAGGTAATCAAGAATCCATGATACCAGGGAAGCATCCACCTGCATCGCTGTCAGCTTCTCCCCCAGCAGAGCAGGGTGGACGGTGTTGAACGCACTGGAGAACAAAACAAGCTGCTAGCGCAACAACTTTCTCAGCGTTTAACATAACAAAGAAGCTTTCCCAAGTATAACATAACAAAGAAGCCATTTTTATTAGCCTACACAGTAACATAAGAGAAGAAACCCCCTCACATTTGCATCACTGTGGAAGACACGAGCAGAATGCCAGGAGTGCGAGAGTGTCAGGGGCATTGCTATTACTGAGTAGAAGGTACTTGGGAGCTGAAAAGTCTGAAGGTAGGTAAGTCACCTGGACCAGGTGGACTACACCCCAGAATTCTGAAAGAGGTGGTTGAAGAGATTGTGGAGGCATTAGTAATGATCTTTCAAGAATCACTAGATTCTGGAATAGTTCCTGAGGACTGGAAAATTACAAATGTCACTCCTCTCTTTAAGAAGGGAGGGAGGCAGGAAAAAGGAAATTATAGGTCAGTTAGCCTGACTTCAGTGGTTAGAAAGATGTTTGAGTCTATTATTAAGGATGAGGTTACGGAGTATTTGGAGGCACATGACAAAATAGGCCAAAGTCATCGTGGTTTTCTAAAGAGGGAATTTTGCCTGTTGGAATTTTTTGAGGAAGTAACAGTTCAAATTTCAAAGTAAATTTATTATCAATTTCACATATGCCATCATATACAACTCTGAGATATATTTTCTTTCAAGCATACTCAATAAATCTATACTAGAATAATAACAATAATAGAATCAATGAAAGACCGCACCAACTTGGGGCTTGTGCAAAAGACAACAAACTGCGCAATTAAATAAACAAACAAACAAACAATAAATATTGAGAACATGAGACGAAATGCCATTGAAAGTGAGTCATAGCTTGTGGGAACATTTCAGTGATGGGGCAAGTGAAGTTGAGTGAAGTTATCCCCTTTTGTTCAAGAGGAGTAATAACTTTCTGAACCAGATGCTGTGAGACCTAAGGCTCCTGTACCTGCTTCCTGATGGAAGAATTAACAGGCAGTGAAAACAGAGAGGATAACAGAATAACAGGCAGGATAGACAAAGGAGAGTCAGTGGATGTTATTTATTTGGATTTTCAGAAAGCCTTTGACAAGATGCTGCACACGAGGCTGCTTAACAAACTACAAGGTCATGGTATTACAGGAAAGATACTAGCATGGATAGAGCATTGGCTGACTGGCAGGAGGTAAGGAGTGGGAATAAAGGAGGCCTTTTCGGGTTGGCTGCTGGTGACATGGGGTTCCACAGGGATCTGTGTTGGACTGCTTCTTTTCACGTTATGTCAATGATTTGGATGACATAATTGTGGCCAAGTTTGCAGATGATATCAAGATAGTTGAAGGGACAGGTAATGCTGGGGGAACATGATGTCTGCAGAAGGACTTAGACAGATTAGGGGAATCGTCAAAGGTGGTAGATGGAATATAGTGCATGGTCATGCACATTGGCGAAGGAATAAAAACATGGATTGTTTTCAAAATGGGAAGAACATTCAAAAATCTGAGGTGCAAAGGAACCTATAGGTTACCTTGCAGGTTGAGTCGGTGGTAAGGAAGGCAAATGTAATGTTAGCATTCATTTTAGAAGGACTAGAATATAAAAGAATGCATACATACCGAGGCTTTATAAGGCATTGGTCAGAGAGCACTTTGAGTATTGTGAGCAGTTCTTGGCACCTTATCTGAGAAAAGATGTGGTGACTTTGGGGAGGGTCCAGAGGAAGTTCACGAGAATGATCCCAGGAATGAAAGGGTTAACACATGAAGAGCATTTGATGCAAACAACAGGAATTCTGCAGATGCTGGAAATTCAAGCAACACACATCAAAGTTGCTGGTGAACACAGCAGGCCAGGCAGCATCTGTAGGAAGAGGTGTAGTCGACGTTTCAGGCCTGACGAAGGGTCTCGGCCTGAAACGTTGACTGCACCTCTTCCTACAGATGCTGCCTGGCCTGCTGCGTTCACCAGCAACTTTGATGTGTGTAGCAAGAGCAGCCCGAGACTTTTTCCCAGGTCAGAAATGGCTAATAGGAGCGGCATGATTTTAAGGTGATTGGAGGAAACTATAGGGAGGATATCAGAGATTAAGTTTTATATAGAGAGTGGTAGGTGCTTGGAACGTGCTGCCAGGGTAGAGGCAGGTACATTAGGGATATTTAAAAGACTGTTAGATAGGCACATGGATGTAGAAACCTGGAGGGCTACGTGGGAGGGAAGAGCTAGATTGATTTTAGAGCAGGTTAAAGGGTCGACACAACATTGTGGATCAAACGGACTGTACTATGCTGCTATGTTCTCCATTCACCTGTACTCTTCTCCAAACCAAATCTCTTGTCAACCTCGGAAGTGTTATCCCATATTTCATCTGTTCATCCTCATGACTTTACCTCATTCCATCGGATTTCAGCAACGGCAGCCCCTAGTTTCCACTGCCTCTGTCCCTCTCCCCCTATATAGCCCTGTATCCTAGGTTGCTTATTCCGAACTTGCTCTGTTTCGTGTCGAGAATGCAAAAGCAGATTTCAAACTGAATGAGACGAAAGGCAACAAAATAAAAAGAGAAGGAGAATTATTTTTAAATGTAAGAAGAGAATTATTCATGATAAAAAGTATATACAAGAGAAGAAACAGTACAAAAAATAAATTTTTTACATCTGTGGTCGGTACATCCGCAGACTGGATTTTAAAGATAAAATAAGACCATAAGACCATAAGACATAGGAGCAGAATTAGGCTATTTGGCCATTGAGACTGCTCCATCATTTTATCATAGCTAAATCATCTCCCTCTTAACCCCATTCTCCTGCCTTCTCCCCGTAACCTTTCATGCCCTGACTAATCAAGAACCTATCAAACTCCGCCTTAAATACACTCAGTGATCTGGTTTCCACAGCTGCCGGTTGCAATGAATTCCACAGATTCACCATCATCTGGCTGCACAAATTCCTCCTCATCTCCATTCTCAATGAACATCCCTCTACTCTGACTCTATGCCCTCTGATCCTAGACTTCCCGAATTTAGGAAGCATTCTTTTCACATCCACTCTACCTAGATCTTTCAACACACAATTGTTTTCAATGAGATCCTCCTCATTTTTCTAAATTCCAGTGAAAAAGGCCCAGAGCCATCAACTGCTCTTCACACTATAAGCCTTTCATTACAGGAATCTTTCTCAAGAACCTTCTTTGAATCCTTCCCAATGTCGGCACATCTTTTCTTAAATACGGGGACCAAAGCTGCTCACAATACTCCAGATGAGGCCTCAACAATGCTCTATAAGCCTCAGCATTACATCCTTGCTTTCATATTCTAGTCCTCTCAAAATGAGTGCTAACATTGCATTTGCCGTCCTCATCACTGACTCAATTCTCGAATGATCCTTTAGGGAATCCTGCACAAGGACTCCCAAGACCCCTTGCAGCTCACATTTTTCAATTTTCTCTCTGTTTAGAAAATAGTCTATGCTTTTATTTCTTCTAAAGTGAATGACCATACACTTCCTGACACTGTATTCCAGCTGTCATTTCTTTGCCCGTTCTCCTAATCTGTCTAAGTCCTTCTGTAGCCTCTCTACTTCCTCAACACTACCTGCTCCTCTACTTATCTTCATTTCGCCTGGAAGCTTGGCCATAAAGACATCAATTTTATTATCCAAATCATTGACGTACAATGTAAAAAGAAGCACCAACCCTTGAGGAACACCACTACTCACCGGCAGCCATTCAGAAAAGGTTCCCTTTATTCCCACTCTTTGCCTCCTATTAATCAGCCAGTGCTCCATTCCTGTTAGTATTTTCCTTTAGAACCATGTGCTCTTGTGAAGCAGCCTCATGTGTGGCATCTTGTCAAAGGCCTTCGGAAAATCCAAATAAACAGCATCCACAGATTCTCCTTTCTTTACCCTGCTCGTTATTTCCTCAATGAATTCCAACAGATTTGTCAGACAAGATTTCCCTTTAAGTAAACCATGTTGACTTTGGACTACTTTATCATCTGCCTCCAGGTAACTCCAAACCTCACCCTTAACAATCGACTCCATCATTTTCCCAACCACTGGGGTCATGCTAACTGGACTATAATTTCCTTTCTTCTGCCTGTCTCCCTTCTTGTAGAATGGAGTGACACTTGCAGTTTTCTATTCCTCCGGAACCATGCCACAATCTAGAGATTCTTGAAAAATCATTACTAATGCCTCCACAATCTCTTCAGCTACCACTTTCAGAACCCTGGTGTGCAGTCTATCTGGTCCAGGTGACTTATCTACGTTCAGACTTTTCAGCTTCCCAAGCACCTTCTCCTCCTCAATAGCAATACCACCCACTTCTGTCCCCTGACTCTCATTTCTGGCATACTGCTAGAGTCTTCCTCAGTAAGGCTGACACAAAATACTTATTCGATTTATCCACCATTTCCTTGTCCCCTATTACTACCTCTCCAGCATCATTTTTCAGTGGTTCAAATCTACTCTCGTCTCTCTTTTACTCTTTATATATCTGAATAAAAGATTCAGTATCCTCTTTGATACTGTTGGCAAGCTTACTTTCATATTCCATCTTTCTTCCCTTATAAATTTTTTAGTTGGCTTCTGTTTGTTTTTAAAAGTTTCTTAATCCTCTAATTTCCTGCTAATTTTTGCTCTATAATATGCCCTCTCTTTTGCCTTTCTGTTGGTTTTGACTTCCCTTGTGAGTCACAGTTGTGTAATTCTTTAGAATACTTCTTATTTGGGATGTATATATCCTGCGCTTTCCACATTGCTTCCAGAAATTCCAGCCATTCCTGCTCTGCCGTCATTCCTGCCAGTGTTCTTTTCCAATCAATTTTGGCCAACTCCTCTCTCACGCCTCTGTAATTCCTTTTAATCCAGGAGGAATCTCTTCAACAAGATCTGTTGCACAACTGTGTCGACTGCCACTCTGAAATCCAGAAATAGCATTCTGACATAAGTGCCCTTGTTTTCTAGCTGAATGACAGATGCTATGGCATCTGTCGTAGAGCAGTTTTATCAGTAAGCATATTGGTGAGTGTCCAATGTATCTATCCTGTGCCTTCCGAATTGCTCCTAGAAACTTCAGTCATTCCTGCCCTGCCGTCATCGTTGCCAATCAGCTTTGGCCAGCTCTCACACCTCTGTAGTTTCCTTTACTTGGCTGTAATACTGATACATCTGACTTTAGCTTCTCCCTCTCAAGTTGCAGGGTGAATTCTATATTATGATTTCTGCCTCTTGAGGGCTCTTTTACCTAATTAAATCTGTTTCATTACACAACACCCAGTCAGAATAGCTGATCCCCTAGTGGGATCAACCACAAGCTGCTCTAAAAAAGCCATTTCATAGGCATTCTGCACATTCTATCTCTTGATATCCAGCACCAACCTAATTTTCCCAAACTATCTGCAGATAGAAATCCCCGTTGCCTATCATAACATTGCCCTTTTTACATGCCTTCTCTATCTCCCGTTGCAATTTGTACCCCACATCCTGGCTGCCGTTCAGAGGCCTGTATATAACCCCCAGCAGGGTCTTTTTTACCCTTGTAGTTTGTTAACCCTACACACAATGATTCTCCACCTTCCAACCCTATGTTACTCCTTTCTAATGATTTGATTTCATTTTTCACCAACAGAGCCATGCCACGTCCTCTGCTTGCGTGCCCGTCTTTTCAATACAATGTGCATCCTTGGATGTTAAATTCCCAACTATGATCTTCTTTCAACCCATAATGTCATACCTGCCAATCTCTAACTGTACTACAAGTTCACTTACCTTACACTGTCTATGGCGTGCATTCAAATATAATACCTTCAGTCCTGAATTTGTCACGCTTTCTGATTTCATGCCCCTTTTTACACTGTAGCCTGTCCCAGTGACTGCAACTTTGCCCTATCCTCAGCCCTATCACTCTGGTTCCCATTCCCCTGCCAAGTTAGTTTGGACACTCTCCAAGAGCTCTAGAAAAGCAGCCCACAAGTGTAATGGTCCCCACTAGGTCCAAGTGTAACCCGTCCCGTTTGTACATGTCATACCTTCCCCAGAAGAGATCCCAATGATCCAGAAATCTGAACCCTTGCCCCCTGCACCAGTTCCTCAGCCATACATTCATTTGCCCAGTCACCCTATTCTTACCCTCACTAGTGCATGGTACAGACAGAAATCCAGACGTTACTACCCTGGAGGTCCTGTTTTTCAGCTTTCTACCTAACACCCTGAATTCTCTCTTCAGGAATAGGCAGAAACAAGTATGGCACCATTGCCACTCCTGTCTCTCTCTGGGGTGGCACCCTCTGATTGTTCAGATCAGAATTTATTATTTATCATTTTACGGCAACAGTACGGTGCAAGGCATAACCATTACAGTAATTTACAACAAATGAATAAACAGTTCCAATAAATAACGAGACCATGAATCAGAATCAGAATCAGGTTGATTATCTCCGACATATTGCATGTTATTAAACTTGTTTTTTTTAGATTATGAAGACACGCAGTCCTTTTTTATTGTCATTTAGTAATGCATGCATTAAGAAGTGATACAATATTTCCTCCGGTGTGATATCACAAAACACAGGACAGACCAAGACTGAAAAAACTAACAAAACCACATAATTATAACATATAGTTACAACAGTGCAACAATACCATAGCTTGATGAAGAACAGTCTATGAACACAGTAAAAAGTTCAAAGTCTCTCAAATGTCCCATATCTCACGCAGACGGGAGAAGGAACAAAAACTCCCTGCCATGCCTGACCACAGACCGACTCTGAGTCGTCCGAAAACTTCGAGCCTCCGATCAGTCCTCCGACACCGAGTACTGAGCGCCACCTCTGTCCGAACGATTCAACCTCAATCTCGGTCGCCAAAAGCAGGCAAAGCTGGGGATTTTGAGGCCCTCCCTCCGGAAGATTCTCGATCGTGCAGTAACGACAGCGGCGAACGAGCGTTTCAGAAATTTCTCCAGTTGTTTACAATATATATTAATGACTTGGATGAGGGAATTAAATGCAGCATCTCCAAGTTTGCGGATGACACGAAGCTGGGTGGCAGTGTTAGCAGTGAGGAGGATGCTAAGAGGATGCAGGGTGACTTGGATAGGTTGGGTGAGTGGGCAAACTCATGGCAGATGCAATTTAATGTGGATAAATGTGAAGTTATCCACTTTGGTGGCAAAAATAGGAAAACAGATTATTATCTGAATGGTGGCCGATTAGGAAAAGGGGAGGTGCAACGAGACCTGGGTGTCATTATACACCAGTCATTGAAAGTGGGCATGCAGGTACAGCAGGCGGTGAAAAAGGCGAATGGTATGCTGGCATTTATAGCGAGAGGATTCGAGTACAGGAGCAGGGAGGTACTACTGCAGTTGTACAAGGCCTTGGTGAGACCACACCTGGAGTATTGTGTGCAGTTTTGGTCCCCTAATCTGAGGAAAGACATCTTTGCCATAGAGGGAGTACAAAGAAGGTTCACCAGATTGATTCCTGGGATGGCAGGTCTTTCATATGAAGAAAGACTGGATGAACTGGGCTTGTACTCGTTGGAATTTAGAAGATTGAGGGGGGATCTGATTGAAACATATAAGATCCTAAAGGGATTGGACAGGCTAGATGCAGGAAGATTGTTCCCGATGTTGGGGAAGTCCAGAACGAGGGGTCACAGTTTGAGGATAGAGGGGAAGCCTTTTAGGACCGAGATTACGAAAAACTTCTTCACACAGAGAGTGGTGAATCTGTGGAATTCTCTGCCACAGGAAACTGTTGAGGCCAGTTCATTGGCTATGTTTAAGAGGGAGTTAGATATGGCCCTTGTGGCTACAGGGGTCAGGGGGTATGGAGGGAAGGCTGGTGCAGGGTTCTGAGTTGGATGATCAGCCATGATCATAATAAATGGCGGTGCAGGCTCGAAGGGCCGAATGGCCTACTCCTGCACCTATTTTCTATGTTTCTATGTTTCTATGTTCCTCTGTGCTTTCACGTCCGTCTCCATCATTTGTGGCAGCAGATCTGTGCAAGACATAAAATAATTACCATAAGTTACAATGAGAAGTACTGTATAAAATTTAAATCAGTAGTGCAAAATGAGAGCAAAATATTGAGGTAGTTTTCAAGAGTTTAATTGCAGTTCAGGAATCTGATGGCAGAGGAGAAAAAGCTGAGTGTGTGTCTTCAGGGTCCTGTGCCTCCTCCCTGATGGTAGTAATGGGAAGAGGGCATCTCCTGGGTGGTGAGGGTCTTTCATGATGGACACCACACTCCTGAGCTTTTGAATATGTCTTCAATGGTGGCAAGGGCTGTGTCTGTGATGGAGCTGAATGAGATTACAACCTTGTGATGTCCATATCAGAAAGCTCTCTGATGTATCTCCCCAACTCAGCCTCCCTGTCCGCGGTGGCGGGAGGAGCCTAGGCTGTGGCCTTTCCCTGCAGAAGCCTTACCAGTGACAGATCTAAGCTTCAGTCGCCCCTCAGCATGTGCACCTGCAGCTGGGACTGAGCCGGTCAGCAGCAGAGAGGGGAGGGAACGGTGAGCAAGTTCAGAGAACTTAGGGTTGAATTAAGACGTCCTGCCGAGGATCTGGTTCAAACGCAGCTGCTTCCCTCCAATCTCTCAGTGGCAGGAACGGATGCAGGAAAAGGTGGGGATCTGCAGGAAGAAACACATATTTATACATGACTGCCTGGCATGCCTTTTTTTTTAGGTGAAAGAAAACAGAGTGAAGGAAAACATTGGTAAAATTCCACCACTTCCTTTCCTATGGATGAGCCGCTTCATACATGTCCCTTGGAAGCAGTTTACCTACCCATAGCTGACTTGGGTCCTGATCAAAGGCGATTTCCAGAGCTGGCCACAGCGCTGCCTGTTTACTGTCAGTGCTCAATGACACATGCACCAGGTTGTGTCAGCCACCGCGGGGAACTGACAGCTTTTCATCCCTTGAATCTTGCTGGCAAAAAAGGCGAATATTTCATGCATCTGAAATTCCCGTCAAGCCTGACACAACATATCGGTTAAAGGTGGGGCAGTTCTCAGTGAGAACAGAGGGTGAACTCTGTAACCTTCCTGCCTCACTTTATTCAGAGTCAGAACCCTACAGGGGCTCTTCTGTCTGCAGCGTCTGCCGGTTAGACCCTGAGCCCTCATTCCAACCCCCTGAGATCAATAGTATTTCATCCTAGTTACAAACCTGGTTCCCTTTTAAAAGTTTTAAAAATAAATTTAGACTTCAAAGTGTGCATTCTGTAACACCAACACCATCTGAGCCAGAAATGTGGCTCACCCTCACACCTTTCCCGGTTCCCCTTCGTCACTGGACCTATCCCTGCCTCTTTCCTCTGGCAGCTCATTCCATTTGTCCTCCCGCTTCTGTGTGGGAAAATTTACCCTCTCAGGTCCTAATTAAATCATTCCCCTCTCACCTTAAACCTGTGCCCTCTAGATCTTACTTAAATGACCTTGGTCTGCATATAGATTGAGATGCATTTATTTACCATGTTTACATCAAAATATACAGCGAAATGTGTTGTTTGCGTTCACAACCAACACAGTCGAGGATCTGATGGGGGCAGCCCGCAAGTGTCGCCACATGTTCTGGCGCCAACATGGTAAATAGAAGCAACTACTACTGGAAAACAAGCCCCTTTTTCACTGCCCCACTCACCCCATCACACACACACACACATGTGTCTTCAATCCCAGGACAGGCCTCTGATATATTATATCGCCTTTCAACACCGTTGGTTTATAGATATAACTTGTGGGAAGTTAGTACTGGAGTGAGCGGTGTGAATTGTGTCAGCGACACGACTCCTCCTGCTCTCGTCACTCCGGTGGGTCTGAAGCCAGTCGACGCCATTCTCCCAGGCCAAAGATCTAATGGCAGCAAAGTGGCAATCTTTGTGGTCAGTGTGGATGATCACGTACTTTGCCAAAATATTTCATTCGGTGAGAAGGCATTTGAAGCTTTGTCAATGGTCTTTGACCAAATATTCTACTGAACTTGCAAGAAATCTCACGTGACGCAAAGATTCAGTGGAAATGGCATTCTTCAATGAGGGCCATTCAGAACAAGATTTATTATCACTGACTGAAATGATCCGAAAATTGGTCCAAGGCACAGGAGCAGAATTAGGCCATTCAGCCCATCGAGTCTGCTCTGTCATTCCATCATGGCTGATTTATTATCTTTTGCTCTCAACCCCATTCTCCCGTAACCGTTACTCCCTGACTAATCAAGAAACTATCAACCTCCACTTTAATTATACCCAATGACTTTGCCTCCAAGGTGCCAGTGGCAATGAATTTCACAGATTCACCACTCTCTGATTAAAGAAATTCCTTCTCATCTCTTTTCTATTCTGAGGCAGTGCTCTTTGGTCCTATAGTCCCCCACTACAGGAAACATCCTCTCTATGTCCACTCTATCTGGGCCTTTCAATATTCAGTAGGTTTCAATGAGGACTGCACCCCTCCCCCCCACAATTCTTCTAAACTCCAGTGAATACAATCCCAAAGCCATCAAACGCTCCTCATACATTAACTCTTCTTTCCCCGGAACATTCTCATGAATCTCCTCTCGGTCCCAAACTGTTCAATGGTTTCTCTCTCCATGGATACTGCTTGATGGGCTGAGCTCTTCCTGCTTTTCTGTTTAAGTTTCCAGATGATCCTCGAGGTGCCCTGTGTGAAAGATTCATTATCCAATTCGCAAACCAATGTCAGACGTGGCCATCAGTGTGACTAATTTGACAGCACAAGTGGCTAATACAAGGAGGTATAACTTTGAAGTGATTGGAGGAAAATATAGAGGGGATTTCAGAGGTCATTTTTTACACAGAGAGTGGTGGGAGCATTGGTTGCTCTGCCAGGGGTGGTGGTAGAGACAGATATATTTAAAAGACTCACAGCCACATGGACAAAAAGGTTAGATTGATCTTGGACCACGCATAAAAGTTGCTGGTGAATGCAGCAGGCCAGGCAGCATCTCTAGGGAGAGGTACAGTCGACGTTTCGGGCCGAGACCCTTCGTCAGGACTAACTGAAAGAAGAACTGAAAGATGGGGTACGGCAGGGAGGGGTTCTCAAACTTCTGCTAATGCCCCACCTCCCCCTCGTACCCCATCTGTTATTTATTTATTTATATACACACATTCTTTTTCTCTCTTTCCTTTTTCTCCCTCTGTCCCTCTGACTATAACCCTTGCCCATCCTCTGGGCTTCCCCCCTCCCCCTTTCTTTCTCCCCGGACCTCCTGTCCCATGATCCTCTCATATCCCTTTTGCCAATCACCTGTCCAGCTCTTGGCTCCATCCCTCCCCCTCCTGTCTTCTCCTATCATTTCAGATCTCTCCTCCCCCTCCCACTTTCAAATCTCTTACTAGCTCTGCTTTCAGTTAGTCCTGACGAAGGGTCTCGGCCTGAAACGTTGACTGTACCTCTTCCTAGAGATGCTGCCTGGCCTGCTGCGTTCACCAGCAACTTTGATGTGTGTTGCTTAAAATTCCAGCGTCTGCAGATTTCCTCGAGTTTGAGGTTGATCTTGGAGTAGGTTGAAAGGTTGGCACAATATTGTGGGCCTTAGGGTCTGTACTGTGTTGCTTTGTTCTTTGTTTTGTTCCACTTTGAGATTCTTTCCTGTTTTTTCATCCTCTTTGTTTTTCCTAAGAACTTTACAAAGCCTGTTTGAGATCATTGTTGGACATCAGCCAGTCCTGGTTCAGCCTCTGTGATGGAGAAAAGCACTGGTCCCTGAGATACTTACATAAATCTCACTCTCTATCTCATCTCCTTATACAATATACTTCAGTCTATGAGCTCCTCAATCTTCAGTCTGACTAATCTCATAAACAATTCTCAGTTCCTTTCTTGGGATACAGAAATCCAAACACTAAGGAACCATTCTTAATTCCTAGCTCAATGAATAATCTGTTGAATGAACCCAGCAAGCTGAACAACATCTGTGGGGGAAGGAGGTTCTCCAGATGTTGAGGAACTAACATAGTTTTGACCAAAAATGTTCCACACACCCCGCTCACCAGAGGATCTTCTTTCTCGAGTTCCTCCAACAGATTGTTCTATTTTGCAGAATAAAGATTAAAGGTTAGCTTCATTTGTCACAAGTACATTGAAACATACAGAGAAAGGTGCCATTTGCTTCAACAACCAGCACAGTCCAATGATGTACCAGGGGAAGCCCACAAGTATTGCCATGCTTCCAGTGCAAACTCAGCATGCCCACAACCGTACATCTCAGGGACATGGGAGGAAACCATGGGTAGAACGTACGAGATCCTTACAGACAGCTGGCGCTGTTATAGCAAAACTATTCCGCTGTGTAAACTATCCTTCTTCTCATTGCTTCCATCAGGGAGCAGGTACAGGAGCCTGAAGGCACATTCTCAATGACTCAGGAACAGCTTCTTCCCCTCTGTCATTCGACATTGAACCCATGAACACTACCTCACTATTTTTAGCTCTACTTGTTTAATTTAACATATATTTTAACTGTAATCCACAATCTTTATTATTATGTATTCCAATGTACTGCTGCCACACAACAACAAATTTCACAACATATGCTGATGGTATTAAACCCCATTCTGATCCTCAATAGTATTACACTAACTGTTATGCTACTGTGCTGTCCCACTGTCTCAGTCTCGAGTCTATTGTAAATTTCCAGTGTCTTACGCCCACAGATGCTATTTTATGACCTTGTTATAGAATTACGACTGACTTGAAACTGGTGCCAAACGCAATTCCTATTCCAGCTGTGAAGCTCGAGACCTGAGTGCTGAACTCAACCCCTTCATTGCTCCAGATCACCTTCACAACCTCACGGAGCAGACTGGCTACTCTGAGATCACAACAGATAGCTGCTGAGTGCTTAGGTCAGTGTGATCTGTGCAGAGACGGAAGGGAATCTGGTTTTTCATGATGCCACACCAACTTAGAAGCGATTTTTTAATCAGAACCATTAAAATATTTATAAACCCCCTAAAAGGAGTAGCAGTCCTTTAGTTGCTGGTGAACGCAGCAGGCCAAGCAGCATCTATAGGAAGAGGCGCAGTCGACGTTTCAGGCCGAGACCCTTCGTCAGGACTAACTGAAGGAAGAGTGAGTAAGGGATTTGAAAGCCGGAGGGGGAGGGGGAGATGCAAAATGATAGGAGAAGACAGGAGGGGGAGGGATAGAGCCGAGAGCTGGACAGGTGATAGGCAAAAGGGGATACGAGAGGATCATGGGACAGGAGGCCTAGGGAGAAAGACGGGGGGGGGGGTGACCCAGAGGATGGGCAAGAGGTATATTTAGAGGGACAGAGGGAGAAAAAGGAGAGTGAGAGAAAGAATGTGTGCATAAAAATGAGTAACAGCTGGGGTACGAGGGGGAGGTGGGGCCTAGCGGAAGTTAGAGAAGTCAATGTTCATGCCATCAGGTTGGAGGCTACCCAGACGGAATATAAGGTGTTGTTCCTCCAACCTGAGTGTGGCTTCATCTTTACAGTAGAGGAGGCCGTGGATAGACATGTCAGAATGGGAATGGGATGTGGAATTAAAATGTGTGGCCACTGGGAGATCCTGCTTTCTCTGGCGGACAGAGCGTAGATGTTCAGCAAAGCGGTCTCCCAGTCTGCGTCGGGTCTCAGCAATATATAAAAGGCCACATCGGGAGCACCGGACGCAGTATATCACCCCAGTCGACTCACAGGTGAAGTGATGCCTCACCTGGAAGGACTGTTTGGGGCCCTGAATGGTGGTAAGGGAGGAAGTGTAAGAGCATGTGTAGCACTTGTTCCGCTTACACGGATAAGTGCCAGGAGGGAGATCACTGGGGAGGGATGGGGGGGACGAATGGACAAGGGAGTTGTGTAGGGAGCGATCCCTGCGGAATGCAGAGAGGGGGGGGAGGGAAAGATGTGCTTAGTGGTGGGATCCCGTTGGAGGTGGCGGAAGTTACGGAGAATAATATGTTGGACCCGGAGGCTGGTGGGGTGGTAGGTGAGGACCAGGGGAACCCTATTCCTAGTGGGGTGGTGGGAGGATGGAGTGAGAGCAGATGTACGTGAAATGGAGGAGATGTGTTTAAGAGCAGAGTTGATAGTGGAGGAAGGGAAGCCCCTTTCTTTAAAAAATGAAGACATCTCCCTCGTCCTAGAATGAAAAGCCTCATCCTGAGAGCAGATGCGGCGGAGACGGAGGAATTGCGAGAAGGGGATGGCGTTTTTGCAAGAGACAGGGTGAGAAGAGGAATAGTCCAGATAGCTGTGAGAGTCAGTAGGCTTATAGTAGACATCAGTGGATAAGCTGTCTCCAGAGACAGAGACAGAAAGATCTAGAAAGGGGAGGGAGGTGTCGGAAATGGACCAGGTAAACTTGAGGGCAGGGTGAAAGTTGGAGGCAAAGTTAATAAAGTCAACGAGTTCTGCATGCGTGCAGGAAGCAGCGCCAATGCAGTCGTCGATGTAGCGAAGGAAAAGTGGGGGACAGATACCAGAATAGGCACGGAACATAGATTGTTCCACAAACCCAACAAAAAGGCAGGCATAGCTAGGACCCATACGGGTGCCCATAGCTACACCTTTAGTTTGGAGGAAATGGGAGGAGCAAAAGGAGAAATTATTAAGAGTAAGGACTAATTCCGCTAGACGGAGCAGAGTGGTGGTAGAGGGGAACTGATTAGGTCTTGAATCCAAAAAGAAGCGTAGAGCTTTGAGACCTTCCTGATGGGGGATGGAAGTATAGGCCTCCTGTCCCATGATCCTCTCGTATCCCCTTTTGCCTATCACCTGTCCAGCTCTCGGCTCTATCCCTCCCCCTCCTGCCTTCTCCTATCATTTTGCATCTCCCCCTCCCCCTCCAGCTTTCAAATCCCTTACTGACTCTTCCTTCAGTTAGTCCTGACGAAGGGCCTCGGCCTGAAACGTCGACTGCGCCTCTTCCTATAGATGCTGCTTGGCCTGCTGCGTTCACCAGCAACTTTGATGTATGTTGCTTGAATTTCCAGCATCTGCAGAATTCCTGTTGTTAGCAGTCCTTTAGTAATCACTTCATTCTTCAAGCACCATTCTGAAATATTACAAGGCATTGAAGCTATTCTTTAGCTTAAACAGCAAGCCTTACATAGTCACAGAGCATTTCAGCACAGAAACAGACCCTTCAGCCCATCTAGTCCGTGCCTTGTCCCATTGAAATGCACCAGGCCCAAAGCCTTCCATACTCCACCCATCCCTGTATGTCATGGTCCGGTCTGTGAAGTCCGCATTCCGGTTCACGGTTCGGTCCATTGACCCTTGTTCCAAGTTTTCCGGTTTACCCTGTTTCTGTTGAGCACTCTAATTGAGGCACATGATTCTACTTTGGGAAGACTCATAAATACCTCCAGAGACCAGGGTTTGGTTGCTGGATTGTTCCTGTCTGAATCCCTTCCTTTCTTCTGTTGCCTTGCCTCACCTCACCTCACCTCACCTGTGACCCTTGCTTACACCTCATCAGTGTCGCCTTGGAGCAACCCACCGGTGGAAGGCTAGTGCAGTCATTGAGATGTGGATTTGGCTGTTCCATAGCCCACTGAAGTTACCGGCCGCCTCGGGTCTTGGAGCCACCCTGGACCTAGCTCCCTTTCTGTCCCTTGCCTCCATCGGGTAAGCCAGGCAGTTTGCTGTTACCCTGTGGTTGGTTCTATCCCTTCCTGTCCCTTGCCTCCTTCGGGTAGGAGTCCTGCATCCTGCCCAGGAGTCGCCTCGAAGTACCTTTGCCCCGTCATGTCCTTGTCTGGTCTCCAAGAACCCCAGCCTCAAGACCCTGGCCTCAGGCCTCGGGGCCTCAAGACCCTGGCCTCGGGCCTCAGGCCTCTAGACCCCAGCCACGTCATGTCATGTCCTTGCCTGGTTCTGGAGCCCAAGCCTGAGGCAAGACCCAGGCTCTGGGTCCTTGTTCAGTCTCTGGCTCGGAGCCCAGGCTCCTAGTGCATAGTTCCTTGTCCGGGTTCCCTGTCTTGTCCATGTCCTAGCCCAAGTCTGTGTTCTTGTCCCTGCTCCTTGTCTGTATCCTGTCACGTCCCTACTCTAGTTAGGTCCTGTACCTTGTACTTCAGTGTCTGTGTCTTGCATTTGAGTCCGTTCCCAACGCTCCCATTATGACAATGTACTTATCCAAATTTCTCTTAAATGTAACACCCAAACCCACATCCACCACTTCCGCTGGCTTCATCTTCTGAGTGAAGAGGTTTGCCCTCAGCTTCCCCTTAAACGTTTCACCTTTTTGCCATAAGACCATAAGACAGTATTAGGCCATTTGGCCCACTGCATCTGCTCCACCATTCCTCACGGCTAATCCAATTTTCCTCTCAGTCCCAGTGTCCTGCCTTCTCCCCATATCCCTTCATGCCCTGACCAATCAAGAATCTGATGATTACTCTTAACCCATGACCTCCAGTTCTTGTGTCACCCAACCTGAGTGAAAAAAGCCTGCTTGCATTTACCCTATGTATGGCCCTCATAATTTTGTAAACCTTTTATCAAATCACCCCTCACTCCCCTGCACTCTAGGGAACAAAGTTCTAATCTATTCAACCTTTCCTCATAACTCGGGTTCTCAACTCTGGATAACATTTCTCTGTACTCTTTCAATCTTATTGATAACTTTCCTGTAAGTAGGTGACCATAAATGTGCACAGTGCTCCAAATTAGGCCTCACCAACATAATATATGAACAGCCAGAGACACAGTAGGGCCATAGGAGTGGTGTGGCCAATGCTTGTTGGGTCAGTGATGAGGCTGGAGCTGTGCCAAAGTACAATGGTGCTAGAAAGTTTGTGAACCGTGTAGGATGTTCTCTATTTCTGCATAAATTTAACCTAGAATGTGATCAGATCTTCACATAATTCCTAAAACTAGATAAAGATATTCTAATTAAATAGATAACATGAAAAAATTACACTTGTTCATTTATTTATTGAGAAAAATTATCCAATATTACATGTGTTTGTTGGAAGAAGTATGTGAACTTCTGGGGTAATGTCATCTACAAAAGCTATCTGGAGTCAGATGTTCCAATTGATGAGATGAGATTGGAGGTGTGGGTTGCAGAGGACCCCTGCCCTTTCAAAAAGACACACAAAGTCAGGTTACTGACAGAACCTGCTCTTCTCAAGAAAAATCTGTTTATGTACACTATACCTCGATCAAAACAACTTTCAGAGGATCTTAGAAGAGTTGCAGAGATGCATAAAGCTGGAAAAGGCTACAAAAGCATTTCTAAAGAGCTGAGTCAGTCCACAGTAAGAGAAATTGTCTACAAATGAAGGAAATTCAGTACTGTTGCTACTCTCCCTGCAAGTGGGCATCCTGCAAAGATCACATCAAGAGCACAATGAGGTGAAAAAGAATCCAAGCAAAAGACGTACAGAAATCTCTAGAACTTGCTAAAGTCTCTGTTCATGTGTCCACTGTAAGAAAAACACTGAAGAAGAGTGGTATTCATGGAAGGACACCACGAAGGAAACCACTACTCTCCAAAAAAAAGACATCTCAAGTTTGCAAAAGACCATCTGGATGTGCTACAACACTTCTGGGACAATGTTCTGTGGACAGATGAGACAAAAGTTGAACTTTTTGGCAGAAATGCACATTGCTATGTTTGGAGGAAAAAGGGCACTGGACATCAACACCAAAACCTCATCCCAACTGTGAAACATGGTGGAAGGAGCATCAGGGTTTGGGGCTGCTTTGCTGTCTCAGGGCCTGGACAACTTGCAATCATTGAGGGAACAACGAATTCAAAATTGTATCAGGACATTTTACAGGAGAGTGTTAGAATAGCGGCCATCACCTGAAGCTTAATAGAAGTTGGATAATGCAACAAGACAATGACCCAAACCACTAGAGTAAATCAACAACAGAATGATTTAAAAAGAAGAAAATCTGTGTTTTGGAATGGCTGGGTCAAAGACCTGACCTTAATCCTATAGAAATGGTGTGGAAGGACCTGAAGCAAGCAGTTTGTGCAAGGAAGCCCACCAACATCCCAGAGTTGAAGCCATTTTGTAGGGAGGAACGGCCTAAGAGTCCTCCAAGCCGATGTGCAGGACTGATCAACAATTACCAGAAATGCTTGGTTGAAGTTATTGCTGTACAAGGGGGTCACACCAGTTACTGAAAGCAAAGGTTCACACACTTTTTCAAACAAATACATGTAATATTGGATAGTTTTTCTCAATAAATAAATGACCAAGTATAATTTTTTGTGTTATTTATTTATTTGGGTTCTCTTTATCTAGTTTTAGGACATGCGTGAAGATCTGATCACATTTTAGGTCGGATTTATGCAGAAATAGAGAGAATTCTACAGGGTTCACAAACTTTCTGGCACCACTTTATAGGCCAATGGCGTAGTTGACCCAGTACCATTCTCTGAGGTACAATCGTCAGCTTTGGAATGGTGATCCCAGCGATATGTGAGGACTTAGTCTTCAGAACCTCGATTCAGCTATGATGTATGAATCCACACCATGGTAAGTGGTGAATTGAAATTTGAGAAATTCAGGGGATATATCAAAGGTGGGTAGTTTACACAGAGAAATGCCCTGCGAGGGCTGGTGGTGGAGGCCGATACATAGGGACATCTGAGAGACTCTTTGAAAGGCCCATGGATGAAGGATAAATGGAGGGTAATGGGTTATGTAGGAGAGAATGGATAGATAGTGGAACAAATTAAAAGGGCAGCATAACATTGTGGGCCGAAGGGCCTGTGCTGTGTTCTATGCTCTAAATAGAGTGGCATAGTAGCATAGCGGTTAGTGTAACCTATTGTAGGGTAGTGCCAGCAATACTGATTCAGTATTGCCACTGTCTGTAAGTAGTTCATACATTCTATCTGTGACAGTTAGGAGTATTTGGAAAACCATGGCCTAATTCGGAACAGGCAGCATGGCTTTGTGTGGGGCAAGACGAGTCTTACTAACCTGGCTCAGTTTTTTGATGAGCTGCCGAGGATGATTGATGAAGGTAGAGCAACCGATTTTAGTAAAGTGTTTGACAAGGTCCCGCATGGGTGGACATTAAGATGAGTGGGATCAATGGTGAATTGGCCATTTGGATTGACAGTTGGTTTGCCCATAGAAGATCGAGGGTAGATGTTGAAGGGGCTTATTTGAGCTGGAGGTCTGTAATTAATGGTATTTTGCGGGGGCTTATGCTGTTTGTGATGTATATGAATGACCTGGATGAAAATGTGGATGGGTGGGTTAGTACGTTTGCAGATGATACAAAGATTGGCGGTATTGTGGACTGACAAAGGATATAGTGGGATATAGATCAGAAATGGCAGATTAAGTTTCATCATCATCATCATCAGGTGCCATGCCCATTTTGAGCTTTGACTGCCATGGCCCACACACTCCTGTTTCAGGTCAAGTGGATCAATTCATTGATATTCATTTCCAGTTCTCTGGCTGCTGTCTCCATCATCATTTGTCTTTGCCTTCCTCTTGCTTTCTTCCCTTCAATCTTTCCCATAATTACTGTGCATTCTAACTCCTCTTTCCTAATCACATGTCCAATGAAGTTACGTTGCCTTTTCATGATCTCATAAATTATTTCTCTTTTTGTGCTTGCTCTGTTCATGACATTCTCGTTAGAAGATGAAGTTTAACTAGGCAAATGTGAAGTTTTACATCTTATAGGTCAAATCTAAAGAGACAGTATATTGTTAGAGGAAAGACCCTTAACAGTGTTGATAAGCAGAAGGACCTTGAGGTTCAAGTTCATAGCTCATGGAAAGTGGCCACACAAGTTAATTGGGTGGTTAAAAAGGTTTATGGCATACTTTCTTTTATTAGTTGAAACATTCCTAAAGTCAGAAAGTTATGTTGCAGTGTTATAAAACACTAGTAAGAGCTCATCCGGAGTACTGCATACAGTTCCAGTCTCCCCATTATAGGAAGGATGTTGAGGCTTTGGAGAGGGTGTGAAAGTTGTTTACCAGGATGCTGCCTGGGTTAGAGGGCATGTGCTATCACAAGAGGTTGGACAAACTTGGGTTGTTTTCTCTGGGGCAGCAGAGGCTGAGGGGAGATTTGATAGAGGTTTGTAAGATTATTGGAGACAGAGACCTAGTAGACAGACAGGATCGTTTTCCCAGGGTAGAAATGTCTAATATCAGAGGGTATGCATTTAAGGTGAGAGGGGGTAATTTGAAAGGAGATATGAAGGGCAGGTATTTTACACAGCAAGTGGTGGGTGCCTGCAATGGAGGGGTGGCAGAGGTAGATACATTAGGACTTTTGAGAGATGTTTAGATAGACACATGAACGTGAGGAAAGTGGAAGGGCGTGGATCTTGTGTAGCAGAAGGGGTTAGTGTAGTTGGCCATTTGATGACTAATTTAATTGGTTCAACACAACATTGTGAGCCAAAGGCTCTGTTCCTGTGCTGTACTGTTCTACGGTCATTGATAGCTCTGGTTTCCTCCCACGTTTCAAAGACTTACCGATTGGGTTAGTAATTTCATAAAAGGGAAATCAGTCTCACAGCACAGGAACAGACCCTTTGGATCACTGAGACTCTATTGACCACCAAGCACTCACACACTAATCCAACACGTCCCCACAGTCACATCAACTGCCCCCAGATTCTACTCCTCATCCACACACCGGGGCAATCAACAGTGGCAAGTAGCCTCTCCCCAACCCCTGACCTCTGCTGTTATGGTTTGTAACTTCAAAACACAAAACTAATTCATAGGAAGACACAGGAGTGTGAAAATGTGGGTCTAACTCTGTTTACTTTAAGCGAGATGTGCATGTATCACATGGTGTCATGATGACATATGCAATTCACATATGACCCGTAATGAATTATCTAAACAAACAGGAATACTTAATCTACCAATATATATACAAGATTACTCAAACATTACTTGTATATTAAATACACAACATCTGTTTCAAACAAACCCATTGACTTGGCCTCTACAGCTGTCTGTGGCAATGAATTCCACCGTTCACCATCTTCTGGCTAAGGAAAATTCCGCCTCATCTCTGTTCTATCGTGAGGCTGTGCCCTCTGGTCCTAGCCTCTTCTGCTATTTGAAACAACCTCTCCACATCCACTCTATCAAGGCCTCTCAATATTATCTACTTCATTTGTGCCTCTCATGAGTTTACAAACTCAGTAACGTAAGCACTCTTGGTGAAAGATTAGGATTCAGAGAATCAATCACAGCAACATCCCAGCTTAATGTGAAAAAGACTAAGGAGCTGGTGGTAGACCTGAGGAGAGCTAAGGTACCGGTGACCCCTGTTTCCATCCAGGGGGTCAGTGTGGACATGGTGGAGGATTACAAATACCTGGGGATACGTATTGACAATAAACTGGACTGGTCAAAGAACACTGAGGCTGTCTACAAGAAGGCTCAGAGCCGTCTCTATTTCCTGAGGAGACTAAGGTCCTTTAACATCTGCCGGACGATGCTGAGGATGTTCTACGAGTCTGTGGTGGCCAGTGCTATCATGTTTGCTGTTGCGTGCTGGGGCAGCAGGCTGAGGGTAGCAGACACCAACAGAATCAACAAACTTATTCGTAAGGCCGGCGATGTTGTGGGGATGGAACTGGACTCTCTCACGGTGGTGTCTGAAAAGAGGATGCTGTCTAAGTTGCATGCCATCTTGGTCAATGTCTCCCATCGACTACATAATGTACTGGTTGGGCACAGGAGTACATTCAGCCAGAGACTCATTCCACCGAGATGCAACACAGAGCGTCATAGGAAGTCATTCCTGCCTGTGGCCATCAAACTTTACAACTCCTCCCTTGGAGGGTCAGACACCCTGTGCCAATAGGCTGGTCCTGGACTTATTTCATAATTTACTGGCATAATTTACATTTAACTATTTAACTATTTACGGTTCTATGACTATTTATTATTTATGGTGCAACTGTAATGAAAACCAATTTCCCCCGGGATCGATAAAGTATGACTATGACTATCTATGAACTGAAAATGAACGGAATTAAAACCTGTGCAAGCATTTTCTCCTAGATGGTAGCCAGGCTCCAGGTTATCTCACTGATTCTGGCTCTTGCCACTGGAAGGAAGGAGGAGGAGAGTAAGCATTGAAAGATTTAAATGGACAACACCGTTGGTGCCCAGCTCTCCACACACCGGAAAGCGATCAACAAACTGGCTCCACTTTCTCAGGAAAAGAATGCTAAGATGTGACCCAAAAGGGAGCAGCGTCAACCCCCCTCCCCGCCACCCGGCGCAGGGCTTAAACATTTCTCTTTTGAGTTAGAGGGTTATAAGTTCAAATCCCACCCTGGAAAAATAACACAGGCAAATTAAAACTTGTGCTTCAATATACAAGGGCCTGTTCAGTAATGAGAGCAGCATGGTGGTGTAGCAGTTAGCCTAATTCTATTGTAGTGCCAGTGACCGGAGCTGCTGTAAGGAGTTTGTACGATCTTCCCATGAACACTTGGGTTTTTTGGTTACCATGGTTTCCTCCCACATTCCAAAGACGTACGGTTCAGTAGGTTAATAAGTCACATGAGTATATTGGGACAAGAAGGGCCTGTTACCATGCCCTATCTCTAAATAGAAAATATAAATCCCAAAGCGGGTTGATGGAGCAGCTGAAGGGAGAATTTTTCTGCTTGTGGGTGTGCGGGGAACCGGAGGCCGTTAGCATCACAGATCCAGCAAGAAATCCATCAAGAAATGCTGGTGAAGCTTGCTTTCCCCAGAGAGTGGCGAGAATGTGACGCTCACTCCCACAGGGAGGTGTGAGTGTGGGTGGGGTCGATGTCTGTAAAGGGAGATTGTTGTCGGCAGGCGAGAAGTTGAATGGAATGTGAGGAAAGGAGGCTCGAGTGGGGGATAAATGCTGGCATAGATCAGACGGACTGAGTGGCCTGTTTTTCTGCAGGACAGTCACTATCATACTGCATAAAGTACTTCATAGCTTGAATTACAATTGAAAGGGTATGCACGTCAGTGGCCACTTCATTAGATACTTCCTGTACCTAATAAAGTGACCACAGAGTGAACGTTTGTGGTCTTCTGCAGTCGTAGCCCATCCACTTCAAGGTTTGATGTGCTGTGTGTTCAGAGATGCTCTTCTGCACACCACTGTTGTAACACACGGTTACTTGAGTTACTGTCACTTCTCTGTCAGCTTGAACCAGTCCGGCCATTCTCCTCTGACCTCTCTCATTAACAAGGCGTTTTCACCCACAGAACTGTTGCTCGCTGATGTTTCTGTTTCTTGCACCATTCTCTATAAACTCAAGAGATTGCTGTGCGTGAATATCCCAGGAGTCCAGCAATTTTTGAGATACTCAAACCACCCTGTCTGGCACCAACATTCATTACACAGTCAAAGTCATTTAGATCATATTTCTTCCCCATTCTGATGCTTGGTTTGAACAACAATGGAATTTCTTGACCACGTCTGCATGCTTTTATGCATTGACTTACTGCCTCATGATTGGCTGATTAGATATTTGCTTAACGAGCAGCTGTACCTAATAAAATGGTCACTGAGTGTGTACAAGTCTACAGATCGAACAGGATAGCACATACCAAGTGTCTAGCTTTACAATCACAAACATAGGCTCTGTGACATTCACATTCTGAGAGAAAAAAAGCATTATTTTAAAGTCTGGGGTGGACGAAGTCGCAGGGCTGAAGGATTTCCACATTTCTAGGGGCTCCCAGCAGGCACGTGGAGAACAGATCTCCAGTTACTTTTCCTCAATCGAGAGTTACTTATGCACTCAGAGCAAATCGCCCGCTGCAGCTGCCTGGAAAGAATCTGGACAGAGCTTCTGCAAGTATTGAATCCTTTGTACACGTATGCCTGCTTCAAGTATTCCCCCTGTAAGCTACAGGTGTTGTGGGGGGTGGGAATGGAATTCAGCTGCTCAGGCAACACCAGGGCGCCTGGGCATGAACATTCAATGAGGCTCACGTCAAGCCACCAGCACCAGTTAGTCTATCTCCAGCAGCTGTGGTCCCTGTGATGCAGCCTGTTGTGCTGGGAGGTCCAGGACTGAAAGAGGCAATGATAAAGAAGCGGCAGATGTGGATACACATAAAGAGAGCCGTTGGCATATTGACCTTCAAGTATCAGAGTGCTGGATACAGGAGTTGGGAAGTGCACTGCAGACAGCTACCTGTGATACACCAACACCAATCCTAAAGCTGTGACATTCACCACTGAGGACGGCAAGGTGAGGAATAGCCTGTCGCCTGCAAGGCCTCTACCAGCCCGACTTGGAAACCGGATTCAACATTGTTTCAGGACAACAAAATAATCGTTACTCTGGATCCGATGCAGCACAATAAGATAAAGAACACAATAATTTAAAAAAAACATGGTAGACATAAATATGCACGATAGCTTTTACACATAGATTGATCGTAAATTGATAAAGTGAGGATAAAGGTTGGAGGAGCAACACCTCATATTCCGTCTAGGTAGCCTCCAATCTGATAGCATGAACATCAACTTCTCCAACTCTCAGTAATTCTTCCCCCCCCCCCCCCCACAACCCCCTCCCTTTCTCTCTGCTTCAATTTCTCATTCTGGCTTTATACCTCCTCTCCTCACTGACCTACCACCTCCTCCTGGTGCCTCGCCTCTCCTCTCCTCTCCTTTCTTTCATAGCTCACTCTCCTCTCCTACCAGATTCCTTCTCCAGTCCTTTGCCTTCTTCACCTGTCATCTCCCAGCTTTTCACTTCATCACTCACACCGGCTTCACCTATCACCTTCTGGCTCACCCTGCCTCCACTCTCCCCTCCTTCTGGCACCCTCCCCCTTTCCTTTCCGGTCCTGGTGAAGACGCGTTCTAAAACTTCAGCTGTTCATTTCAAAAGACCATAAGATATAGGAACAGAATTAGGCCATTCAGCCCATCGAGTCTGCTCCCCCATTTCATCATTACTGATTTATTATCCCTCTCAACCTCATTCTCCTGCCTTCTCCCCGTAACTTTTGACGCCCTGACTAATCAAGAACACGTCCCTAGGTAATGTCTGAAGTAAGTACATGTTCAGCACCGCATTGTGGGCCAAAGGGCCTGTATTGTGCTGCAGGTTTTCTATGTTTCTATCAACTTCCACCTTAACTAGACCCAATGATTTGGCCTCCACAGCTGCCTGTGGCAATGAATTCTGCAGATTCACCAACCTCTGGCTAAAGAAATTCCTCCTGATCTCTGTTCTAATGGATTTCCCTTTATTCTGAGGCATTAGTTTAGGAAACATCCTCTCTACATCTACTCTACCTAAGCTTTTCAATATTTGATAGGTTTCAATGAGATCCTCTCTTGTTCTTCTAAACTCCAGAAAGTACAGGCCCAGAATAGGACAGAACAGAACTTTATTGTCATTGCTCAAGCAATGAGATTGTGCTGCTACTCCAGTCTGTGAAAATAAATATTTACAACACATGTGTTAGGGCTTAATAAAAAAAATAATTCCTATATTTACATGCAACAAGTGACTTTGATATTCCATAACACTCAAAGGCCTTTGGCAAGATGGGGTGTAGCATTATTCAGCTGCACAACAGCCCTCGGGAAGAAGTTGTTTTTCAGTCTTACTGTCTTGGCTGAGATGTCTCTGTATCTCCTACCAGATGGCAGGAGATGGAACAGACAGTGTTCGGGATGGGATGGGTCTTTAATGATATTACGAGCGCGGTGTAGGCATTGAGAGTTGTAGATTGTCCGCAGGTCTGGTACTCGAGTCCCAGTGACGTGCTGAGCCATTCTAATCACCTGTTGGAGTGCTTTGTGATCTGTCTTTCTGCAGCTGGAGTCCCACGCTGTCATCCTGTACATCAGTATGCTCGTTATCGCACATCGATACAAGTTGACCAACAATTTTTGGGGCAGATTAGCTCTCCGTGATTACTTGAGGTAGTATAGCCGCTGTTGTGCCTTTCCTACTATCGAGGTTGTGTTGACGGATCAAAAGAGCTCCTCGGTGATAATCGTCTCCAAAGATGAAACTGGAGACCCGTTCCACTACCTCACCATTTATGAATGAGAGGGGTTGTTTGCCTTCCTGAAATTGATCATCATTTCTTTTGTCCTCTTGATGTTGAGTGACAGGCTGTGGTTCCTGCACCAATCGGACAGTTTCAGCACCTCCTCTCGATGTGCAGATTTGTTACTGTTTGTTATTAGGCCTATCACAGTTGTGTCGTCTGCAAATTTGATGAAGTTTGTAGCATGAACAAGAGTGTAGTCATAATTGAAGAGAGAGTAGAGAAGTGGGCACAGTACAAACCCCTGTGCGGCACCAGTGTTCAGGGTTGGGAAGGGGTTTGATGTGCATTTGCTGGGTATGATTAGTGAGGAAGTCCAAACTCCAATTACAAGATGATGTGCCGAGACCTAGATTGTGGAGCTTGACAGTCAGCTTGTTTGGTAGTATGGTGTTAAAGGCCGAGATGTAATCAGTGTAAAGCATTCCATGACAGTATGAAGGGTGATAGAAATGGCATCTTCAGCTGATCTATTTGCCTTGTAGGCAAAGTGGTGTTGGTCCAGGGTAGCTGTGATTATGTTTCATGACCGATCTGTCCAAGCACTCATGACAACTATGGGAGTGAGGGCCATGGGTTTGTAGTCAATAAAACATGTTGCCACTGACGTCTTGGGGATTGGTATGGCAGTTGCTGCTTTGAAGCGAGCGGCAACCATAACCTGAGACAGAGAGAGGTTGTAAATACAAGCAGAACTTCTGCCAGCTGGTCGGCACAGTCCCTGAGGAACTTTCTGGGTATGCCGTCTGGTCCCATGGTGCAGTCCCTGAGGACCCATCTGGGTATGCCGTCTGGTCCCATGGCACAGTCCCTGAGGACCCATCTGGGTACGCCATCTGGCCCCACTGCTCTGCGTATATTGACATTACAGAGTACTCACCTCACCACATGTGTGTTCAGTGTCGGTGTAGTTCCTCAGTCTGGTGTTAAGGTCCTCATCACTGGTTCCTTATCATCCTTATCAAAGTGAGCAAAGAAATTGTTTAGATCCAGTAATGCCTCCACCCCAGTCCTTCACCACTCTCTCACCTTATCTCCTTGCCTGCCTATCGCCTCCCTCTGGTGCTCCTCCCCTCTTTTCTTTCTTCCGTGGCCTTCTGTCCTCTCCTATCAGACTCCCCCTTCTCCAGCCCTGTATCTCTTTCACCAATCAACTCCCCAACTCTTCACTTCACCCCTCCCCCTCCCGGTTTCACCTCTCCCCTCCCCCCACCTTTTAAATCTACTCCTCATCTTTTTTTCTCCAGTCCTGCTGAAGGGTCTCAGCCTGAAACATCGACTGTACTTTTCTCCATAGATGCTGGCTGGCTTATTGAGTTCCTTCAACATTTTGTGTGTGTTATCTTGAGCTTTGAGCAGGTTCTGTACCTCACTGTTACATCTCAAAGTGGAAAGAGTGAGCAACTTCAAGTCCCTGGGTGTCAATATCTCTGAGGATCCATCCTGGGCCCAACTTATCGATGCAGCTACAAAAAGAAGGCAAGGCAACAGTTATATTTCATTAGGAGTTTGAGGAGATTTGGTATGTCACCAAAAACACTTGTAAACTTGTACAGATGTACCGTGGCCAGCATTCTGACTGGCTGGATCACCGTCTGGTATGTGGGGAGGCTACCGCACAGGATCAAACTAAGTTGTAAATTCAGTCAGCTCCATCGTGAGCACTAGCCTCTGTAGTATCCAGGACAACTTCAAGGAGAGATAGCTCAAAAAGGTAGCATCCATCATTAAGGACCTCCATCACCCAGGACATGCTCATTGATACCATCAGGAAGGAGGTACAGAAGCCTGAAGGCACACACTCTTCCCCTCCGCCATCCGATTTCTGAATGGACATTGAACCCATATCCATTAACTCACTACTTCTTTTATTTCTATTTTTGTACTACTTAGTTAATTTAACCATTATATATACTTATTATAATTCACAGTTTTTTTCTGTTATTATGCATTGCAATGTACTGCTGCCACAAAGACAACCAATTTCACGACGGTGATCTTAAACCATGGTTTCTGGTTGGGGAATATGTAGATGTTTTTGGTGGTGAAGACATTATCTACACCGATTTGATGTAGCGTATGTGTACTCCTGAATGCCTGAGTTGTGCGTAGCCTGGTCTGCAAACATACTCCAGTCAGTACTCTTGAACCAATCTCGAAGACTGGAGATGGCTCCCTCAGGCCACACCATCACTGTCCTGGAGGCTGGTTTCTCCTTCCTTACCACTGATCTAGGTGCTGGCATCAGAGGTAAAGATCAGACAATCCCAGATGAGAGCATGGAAAGGCCCTATATGTACCTGCGATGTTGGCGTACATCTGGTCCAGCATGTTATTACCCCTTGGAGGGCATTTCACATGCCAATGGAATTTAGGGAATAAGGTTTTAAGGCTGGCAGATTAAAATAGCCAGCTATAATGAAGGTGCCAAAGGGAAAACTGCCAGTTGTTTAACAATAGCATCATGTAATTGAGCAAATGCTGACTTGGTGTTGGCCCACGGAGGTACAGCACTGTATATAAACTGCTGTAATGTAAACAATAGTGATTACTCTCATTAGATGAAAGGGCCTGCACTTTATCATTTGATATTCCAGGTTGGGACAGCAGGGCCCACAAAAACTGCCCTGATGCATTAACCCTTCCATTCACGGTGCCATTCCCCTGAACCCCCTCCCGACCCTCTCCAATGTCAGCGTATCGTTTCTGAGATTAGGGGACCAAAACTGCTCACAATTCTCCAAGTGTCATCTGACCAGTGCCCTAAAAATGAATGCTAACATTGCATTTGCCTTCCTTATCACTGGTTCAATCTGCAAGTTAATCTTTAGGGAATCCTTCATGAGGACTCCCAAGACACTTTGCACCTCTGATTTTTGAATTTTCTCCCCATTTAGAAAATAGTCCATGCCTTTATTCCTTCTACCAAAGTACATGAATATGCACTTTCCTACAGTATCTTCCACCTGTCACTTCTTTGCCCATTCTCCCAATCTAAGTCTTTCTGCAGCCTCCCTGCTTTCTGAACGCTACCTGCCCCTTAGCCTATCTCTGTATTGTCCACAAACTTGCCACAAAGCCATCAATTCCTTCATCCAAATAATTTACATACAGCATGAAAAGAAGTGGTCCCAACACTGACCCCTGCGGAACACTACTAGTCACCGGCAGCCAACCAGAAAAGGCTCCATTTATACCTACTCTTTGCCAATCAGCCAATCTTCTATCCATGCTAGTATCTTTCTTGTAAAACCATGGGCTCTTATGTTGTCAAGCAGCCTCATGTGTGACACCTTGTCAAAGCCTTCAGACAATCCAAATAAATAGCATTCAGTGATTCCCCTTTGTCTATGCTGCCCGTTATTTCCTCAAAGAATTCCAACAGATTAGTCGGGCAAGATTTCCCCTAAAGGAAACCATGATCATTTTATTGTGTGCCTCCAAGTACTCTGAAACCTCATCCTTAATAGACTTCAACATATTTCCAACTACTTAAGTCAAACTAACCAGCCTACAATTACCTTTATTCTGCCTGCCTCCCTTCTTAAAGAGTGGAATGCCATTTGCAATTTCCCATTCCTCTGGAATCATTCCAGAATCTAGTGATTCTTGAAAGATTACTAATGCCTTCACAATCTCTTCCATGTTCCAGCATTTTGTATGTGTTGCTATGTATTTCTGTAGTTCCTTTTGTGGCCTCAGACCATCCCAAAGCTTTTTACGGTCAATTAAGCCATAGCCAGCAATTAGTACTCAACCGAGCTCTCGCACTGAGATGTTGACCCGTGATACTGACTGACAGGAAAGAATTGAGCAGGACACTGGGGAGAGCTCCATTGCTCTTCACTGAAGTGGGCCGATGGGATGCAGTGAAAATAGACGGGATCAGTGCAACCTTCATTGCTGCACAGGGAAGAGTTCACTGCCTGGATTTCCGTGGAGCGTGTTGTGTTGGATTTTAACCCACACCCTTCTGACTCAGGTGAAAATTCAAACATTTGTCCTGTTCAGGGCTGGTCCAAGTGAAATGGCTGCTGTCAGTTCTAAAGCAGCCAGCGTGGGTGTTGGGTACAGCACAGGAACCTAGACGTATGCTGCAAGGGCTTTATTGCCTTAAACTAGGGGCAACTTCATCTGCCGGGTGGTGGTAGCAGGTAGTGCCACTGCCTCCAACAACCCAGGCTCTACCCCGACTCCTGGCGATGTCTGTGTCGAGGCTGCACATTCTCCCTGACTTTGGTCCATTTCTCCCGGTGACCACGTGTGTTCCCCATGGGAGCTGCAATTTCCTTCCACATCTCAAAGGCTTGTAGGCTGTTCTGACCACTGTGAATGACCCTGTGGTATGATGAATGGACCTCCTGTGTGACAAGATGGACTTTTGACCTCACAATCGACCCCATTATGATCTCGCACCATACTGGCGACCTGCACTGTAGTTTCTCTGTAGCTAATTACTCTTTATTCTGTATTGTTATTGTTTTACTTTGTACTACCTCAATACGTTGTTCTAATGAATTGATCTGTATGAGCAGTGTGCAAGACAAATTTCTCACTGTATCTTGGCACATACAATAATAATAAACTATTTCTAAAAACTAAAATATCGACAGGAATTTGAGAGGTATGAGAGGGGAGAGGGAGGGAGGGAAGATGAAAGGGGGAGAGGGAGAGAGAGAGTGGGGGGAGAGGTGGTGAGAGAGAGACACAGACAGTGAGGCAGAGAGAGGAACAAAAATAGAGAAACAGAAAGTCATTTAGTTACTAGGACGTAAGGGAGGAATATGATTAATGGGATTACTCCTCAATCACAATGTCAGATATGAGCCAGGAGTGTACGCCCTTCTAACCATATAACCATATAACAATGACCTTGTCACAATGGCAGAGGTCAAAGACCCAGTGACCACTTCCTTCAACACTTGACCAGTCACATTTGGAGGTTACCCCTTGTACCCACATAATAATGGATAATGGTTTGTCAGGATTAATCATTGCTTTATGGCTGTCACCCGATTAAGGATTGTGGCAAGTGACCAATCACTCTCTGGGTTGCATAGAAACTTCCAGAATCAGTCTGCAATAGCTGTCAAATGAAGCACAACTTTTGAAGTACTGCTTGCGTTTCATGTGTACGATGGATGGCCTGCAGAGAATTTGCTAAGAACTTTTTCCTTGCGCTCTAAAACAGATTACTCCATTTTAGTAATATTCTGACTAAGATATAACTTATTAAGAGAATTTTCAGACCAGAAAATACTGGGCCAACAACTGAGAGTTTCAATAAGTTCAGAGTCACTCCTGACCATTGGACCTTCCTGATGCATTATGTTAAAAGTTTCCAAGCTCACTATCATGGTTCAAGCTGCTCAGAACTTTTATCATCGCTGCAAATTTCTTCCATTGAAATATATTAATTTTTAAATCGGTGGTTAACTCCTGTGATCATCAGTTACATTCTGGAGACACAAGAGGCTGCAGACAGTGGAATCTGGAGAAACACTCACAATCTGCTTGAGGAACTTAGCAGGTCGGGCAGCACCTGTGGAGGGAAATGGACGGTTGACACCCTTCTGGACTGAATGGTAGAGAGGAGATAGTCAGTGTAAAGAGGTGCATGGAAGAGCCGGCAGGTGTTGGGTGGATCCAGGTGAGGTGTAGATGGAGGAGCGGAGAGTGGGAATAGCAACAGAGGTTGAGAGATGATGGGTGGATCCAGGTGAGGAGGGATGATGGGTAGATGGAGGAGGGGAGAGTGGGAATAGTGACAGAGGCAGGGAGGTGATGGGTGGGAGGTGATAGGCAGATCCCTGTAAGGGGAATAGTGATAGAGGCTGGGAGGTGATTGGGGGGGGGGGGGATCCAGGTGAGGAGGGATTATGGGTGGATGGAGGAAGAGACCGACCAGTGACAGAGGTTCAGAATCAGAATCAGGCTTATTATCACCGGCATGTGATTGTTAAATTTGTTAACTTAACAGCAGCAGTTCAATGCAATACATAATATAGAAGAAAAAAACGCTGAGTGTGTGCCTTCAGGCTTCTGTACCTCCTACCTGATGGTAACTGTGAGAAAAGGGCATTCCCTGGGTGCTGGAGGGCCTTAATAATGGATGCTGCCTTCCTGAGACACTGCTCCTTGAAGATCTTCTGGGTACTTTGTAGGTTAGTATCCAAGTTGGAGCCAATTAAATTTACAATCTTCTGCAGTTTCTTTCGGTCCTGTGCAGTAGCCCCACCCCCCCATACCAGACAGTGATGCACCCTGTCAGAATGCTCTCCACAGTACATCTATAAAAGTTTTCGAGTGTATTTGTTGACATGCCAAATCTCTTCATACTCCTAATGAAGTATAGCCGCTGTCTTGCCTTCTTTATAACTGCATTGATATGTTGGGACCAGGTTAGACCCCCGGAGATTTTGACACCCAGGAAATTGAAACTGATCACTCTCTCCACTTCTGATCCTTCTATGAGGATTGGTATGTGTTCCTTTGTCTTACCCTTCCTGAAGTCCACAATCAGCTCTTTCGTCTGACTGACGTTGAGTGCCAGGTTGTTGCTGCGGCACCATTCCACTAGTTGGCATAACTCACTCCTGTACGCCCTCTCATCACCACCTGAGATTCTACCAACAATGGTTATATTGTCAGCAAATTTATAGACGGTATTTGAGCTATGCCTAGCCACACAGTCATGTGTATATAGAGAGTAGAGCAGTGGGCTAAGCACACACACCTGAGGTGCACCAGTGTTGATCGTCAGTGAGGAGGAGATGTTATCACCAATCCGCACAGATTGTGGTCTTCTGGTTAGGAAGTCAAGGATCATTTGCAGAGGGAGGTACAGAGGCCCAGGTTCTGCAATTTTCAATCAGGATTGTGGGAATGATGGTATTAAATGCTGAGCAATATTCAATAAGCAGCATCCTGATGTAGGTGTTTGTGTTGTCCAGGTGGTCTAAAGCCGTGTGGAGAGCCACTGAGGTTGCATCTGCCGTTGACCTATTGTGGCGAGAGGCAAACTGCAATGGGTCCAGGTCCTTGCTGAGGCAGGAGTTCATTCTAGTCATGACCAACCTTTCAAAGCATTTCATCACTGTAGATGTGATATCGGTCGATAGTCATTAAGGCAGCTCACAGTATTATTCTGTTATAATTGTTGCCTTTTTGAAGCAAGTGAGAGGTTAACTTCCGCCCATAGCAGTGAGAGGTTGAAAATGTCCTTGAATACTCCCACCAGTTGATTGGCACAGGTTTTCAGAGCCTTACCAGGTACTCCATCGGGATCTTCCACCTTGTGAGGGTTCACTCTCTTTAGAGACAGCCTGACATCGGCCTCTGAGACAGAGATCACAGGCTCTTCAAGTGCAGCAGGGATCTTCACAGCCGTAGTTATATCCTCCTTTTCAAAGTGGGCATAGAAGGCGTTGAGTTCATCTGGTAGTGAAGTATTGCTGCCATTCATGCTATTGGGTTTTGCTTTGTAGGAAGTAATGTCTTGCAAACCCTGCCAGAGTTGTTGTGCATCCGTTGTCGCTGGGTGGATAGTGATAAGAGTCTGGGAGGTGATAGGTGGAGATGACAAAGGACTGCAGATGGAGGAACCTGATAGGAGAGGAAGGTGGAGCATGGAATCAGGAGAGGGAGGAGGGGAGAGCAGATGGGAACAGTGGGGATGGGGTGAAGGGCTCAGTACAGAGGTGTGCCAGTTATAGGAGTGGATGAAGGAGGTTTTGACGTGAGTATGGGAAGAACTAGATGAAAAGGAGAGAGAAATAGGATGGAGTGGGGGTCAGGGGACGGGGGAGCAGATTACTTGTAACTGGAATAATTTCCAGACTGCTGGGAGAGGTGAAGACGGCATTGTTCTTCAGCAGCTAATGGTGCTTTCTGGGAGTGTGGAGTCTCTTGGCTGGGTGTTTATGTCAGAGTCAATATTATGGAGTGTGAAACAGTTGTAACTGGTTACAGGGGTGTTCGCAAGCAAATGTCGGCACTGAGCCAAGTACGGAAAGATTGGGATAGGCGACCTGGAGCTTGGTTGAAGAGCTAGGATGTAATAGAAGAATGAGAGATGTGGGTGGGTTTAGGGAGACACCAGTTGGAGTTCACCGTGCCTGGACAGCGGATGCCCAATGATGTAGTTGGTGAGTTTGAAGCCAAGGACTGAAGGTCAGAGTCTTGGAGGTGGCCTGTCTGTGTGTGTGAGTGGGAGTCATAGAGCACTACAGAATGGAAACAGGCTCTTTAGCCCATCAAGTCCATGCTAAATTGTTATTCTATCTAGTCCCATCAACCAACACCTGGACCATAGCCCTCCATGGACCCCTTTCCATGTAGTTATCCAAACTTTTCTTTTGGCTGGTTTCGGGAAGGGGCTTGCTTTGCAGTTGTTGTTTCTTTTGTTACCGTTGTTCTATTATTGTGTTGTTCTGCAGGACATCACGGTAGCGTAGCGGTGAGCACAATGCTATTACAGCTCCGGCCGTCAGAGCTTGTAATTCAATTCAAGTGTCCTCTCTAGGGAGTTTGTACGCCCTCCTCATGAATGCATGGCTTTCCTCCGGGTGCTCTGGTTTCCTCCCACAGACCAAAGAACAGTTAGAAGGCTAATTGGTCATTGTAAATTGTCCTGTAGTTAGGCTTGTTGGGCCAGAAGAGACTGTTCTGTGCTGTTTCTCCAAATAAAATACAATCAAATTAATATCGTAGGTATGCTATGTTGGCACCAAAGTGTGGCACATCCTTGAGTGTGGTGGCTGTTGTCGTAGACAACACATTTCATTGTATGTTTCCATGTACATGTGATAAATGAATATGAATCTGAATGTGTTTCTCTAAGCCTGAAATAGTTTTGTAATGAGCATTTCACTACGTGGAAGCTGACTCTTCCTATCAGGGGTTCCCAACCTGGGGTTCACAGACCGCTCGGTTAATGGCAGGAGTCCACGGCATAAAAAAAGTTTCAAGGTTGGGAACCCCTGCTATATATTATCAATACTGTTGTAATTCTCTACCTAGGGAGGACGATACCTCGAGATCCCCGTGTTCGTCAGCCCACTGCCATGTTCCTGGTGCTCTGTAAATCACTGATCCTTTTACTGGGGCTGTCCTGCAGGGACAAGGACCACTTCCTTCCATTCCGATTACTGATGAAGTCAATGTAGGGGCCACACACTCAACTGCAGCACTAGCATGTTACTGCAGTTTGGGAAATTCCGGAGCTCAGAGTTCAGTTCCAGTGCTGTCTGTAAGGGTTTCCTCCGGGTGCTCCATTTTCCTCCCACAGTTCAAAGACATACCAGATCGTAGGTTAATTAGTCATTGTAAATTGTCCTGTGATTAGGCTAATGTTAACTAGGTGATGTGGCTCATTGGGCCAGAAGGGCCTGTTCTGTGCTGTATCTCAATAAATAAATAGATCTGAGTTCAGAAAATCAAAATCATTACTTTATTTTTTTATTTCACCATTTTCCATTCTTTTTGGAAAAAAAAGGATTAAGTATATACAGCTGTTTCATTTAAAACTAAATAAAACGGTTTAGACATCTCTTCAGTATTTGAACAGATTTCAGTTCATAGCCACCTCAAAGCTGTCTGTGGCAATTTCATTGGCTCCAGAGCTAAATAAATTAATAGCAAACTTAAATTTACATTTCTTTAAAACTGCGAATCTGGCAAAATTGCTCACAATGACAAGTTGTCTAAGTGGGGCTCAGGTTAGAAATAGAACAGGAAGGAAACGAGGCAGAACTCTGATTAAAGAATGGAATTACGGAGGCATAAGCACCAAGGCTTGTGACAGACTTTTAAAAAGTTATATGGGAGGTGACTGTAACCGGATCAGAAGGATTTTAGAAAGACATGGAAAAGTAGAGATTTTAAAATGACAAGTTGGATTTGACTTGCATTCTGATGCCCAGACTTTTTACAATCAGTGGCTGAGACTTTATCTTACACATCAGTAACTTTTCACTGAGATTGAGTGCTGAGCTGGTGTGGCAGTGAAGGCAATACATGCACACAGAAACTCTCTTTGGCCACTCACTGTTGTGAAATGACTGGATGTGTCCAGAGCAATACACTGTGACCCAGACCATTTGATATTTGGCTTGTGGTAAAACGCAATAAGATTTTAGAAGGAAGATGTTGATGTAAAAATAAATCTACTTAAAATGGACTTATTCAGTCACGGTAAAAAAAGAGTCTGTGAGATGGTGAAGTAAGTTTGACACATTACTGCCAGTGGAATGTGATCCTGCTTCTATGAGTAACTTTAATGGCTATGGAAGGAGGGAGGGGCAGGGGAACAGGACAACCTGGCTGCAGAGTGCAGTCCAGAGTTATGAAAGTGGATTTCAGGTGAAACCAGTCAGAAAGTATTTGACTTCCTCTGACATTCCATTGGTTAAATATACTCATCTACTATTGTAACTCTAGACATTAATCCAAAGTTGAAGTCCCTGAACTGAAACACAAGCAGTAAGGACAAGTCTGAAAATCAAACGGAAATCTTGAAATCGTTTCATTTCCCTCATCGCCTTGCTCTGTACTTTATATTGTGTTACACTTTCTGGAGGGCAATGGACACATGCAATGAGAATCCCATATCTCACTCACTATAATATGTGATGACATTTTAACTTGGCTATTAATGGATTTAAAGTAAACACTTCCATTAAAAAGTAAGTGGGGGGGTTTGGAACATATATAGGAATTTGTGTGTGACCTTAGCAATTCCAAATTTTAAGCCATCTAGCAGTGAACTGCAGTAATTCCCAAGGGTGGACTAACATGTTACCTCTTCCTACACTTCCTCCCCATACCCCCCACCCCCCACCCCAGACTCTGAAACAAAATACTCACCTGCAGGTTAAAGATGATGAGAGGCAGGATGATTTCAAAGACAGATTTTTGGCCACATTCAATCAGACAAACTGGCCTTGTGCCTTTTTCTGAAACATTAAACTACCGACTGAAAGCCTGTTGGAGAATGTTGTGTGTGGGAATATTCAGAGATGATAAAGATTAACGTGGGATCACCTCTGTCAGATAATCAAAAATGATTGCAGACACCGGAGATCTAAAATAAAAACAGAAAATGCCGGAAAGAAAAGCAAAGTACATGTCAATTTGAAGACCCTAGTCAAAGCTAAGAAGGAGTCAAATTCAATTACTAAGTGCTGTGGGGAAATGTGGGAATTTCCTTTGGGAGTGGAGGATGTGCCCATCCTGACCTGCCAGGCGTGTCTTCCTTGTCTGCATTTTGCAACTCCTACATTCTTTTGTCTCCGTTCTCACTCTCTAAATGTTCCCATTCTCTCACTGACTAGACAATCCTGTTTACAGCTTACCCCACTCATGGTCACCCTGTTTTTTTTCCCTATCAGAGACACCCCATCCCACTCTTCCTGCTGTTTTATGCTGCATTTCTTCCCTTTTCAGTTCTGACAGAGGACCTCTGACCTGAAACATTAACTCTTTTTCTCTTCTCACACACGCTGCCTGACCAGCTGAGTATTTCTGTGTGTTTAGAAGTCTGAAAGGTGGAGTGTGGAAGAAACTACACATTCGAAAGGGAATAAACAAACACTTATAATACCAATGTGCTCTCCTCATTCCCAATAAACAAATGCTCTGCAGAAGCAAAGGTTGTAGACATAGCTACAACATAAGGCAGTGAAACAGTGCAAGTGTTGTAGGACTGTTGGGAAAAGGGCCAGTTATCCCATCCATCTCGAAACAGATTGTGATACGGACTTCCAACTGGTCCTCGACTAATTTCATCTAATTGATACAAAACCTGTGAGTCAGTGTAATTGCTGATTAGGGGATGCATGAAACAAATGGAGTTTGTTGTTAGCTGAAATCCAACGTTTAAAATTCCACAGTTGCCACTACATAAAACACCGAAACAAAAACACCCCTGCTTTGAAATAAATCTCAACACATGTACTGTCAACACACTTACAACAACTCCCTCAGCTGATAACGCTTCATAATCACGTTCTGTATAATAGACAGAAGGTCTTCTCATGGGTAGAAGGAGGAGTGCACACTTCCATCCAAATCCATAAACCTCCAACCACTGGTACGAAAGTAAGGGTCTGTGGAGAGGGGCTTAGCTTTTTCCTTATTGAAGTCAGGCTCCCCATCTGCTGTGCTCTTTGGTGTGTGATTTCATTCTCAGGCTAATTTCCTTCCCAGGCAGCCTCTATTTGCTGTGCTGCAAGCAACTTTTGCTCTGCAAATGAAAAGAATAAATCGATTTAAGTGAACTTTACACTGAACTAAGCAGCCATTCAGCCCATTGTTTGTAAGTTGGCTCGTTGCAAGAATGAGGGGGGATCTCATTGAAACATATCAAATATTGAAAGGCCTAGATAGAGTGGATGTGGAGAGGATACTTCCTATAGTGGGGAGAGTGGGGATGAGAGGGCACAGCCTGAGGAGAGAGGAACATCCATTTAAAACAAAGATGAGAAGAAATTTCTTTGGCCAGAGAGTGGTGAACTTAACGGAATTCATTGCTACAGATGGTTGTGGAGGGCCAAGTCATTAGGTATATTTAAAGTGGAGGTTGATAGGTTCTTGATAAATCAGGGAGAAAGCAGCAGAATGGGATTGAGAAGGATAATCAATCAGTCATGATGGAATGGCAGAGCAGACTCAATAGGCTGAATGGCTTAATTCTGCTCCAGTGGCTTATTGTCTGAAGAGTAGCCCTGCCAGTCGTACTTCCGGCTCTTTTCACAGAGTGTTCCTTCTCAAGCAGTTACCCACTCCTCCTTGAACATAGCTTATTTTAATTTTGTTTAGAGATACAGCACGGTATCAAGCCCTTCTGACCCAATGAGCCCACGCTGCCCAATTAAAAGATAAAGATTAGATTTATTTTTGTCACATGCATATCAAAACATACTTGAAATGTGTTGTTTATGTCAATGACCAATGCAGCCCGAGGAAGCGCTGGGGGCAGCTCACAAGTGTTGCCACGTTTCCCATGCCAACATAGCATGCCCACAGTTTAATAATCCTAACTCATACATCTTTGGAAAGCTGGGAGGTAAGCAAGGCAGCCAGAGGAAGCCACATGGTCATGGGGAGAATGTACAAACTCCTTAGAGACAGTGACAGAACTGAACCCCGAACGCTTACGCAGTGAAGTGTTACGCTATTACGCTACCATCCAACCTATATACACCCGTATAACCATATAACAATTACAGCACGGAAACAGGCCATCTCGGCCCTTCTAGTCCGTGTCCAACTCTTACTCTCACCTAGTCCCACCGACCTGCACTCAGCCCATAACCCTCCATTCCTTTCCTGTCCATATAGCTGTCCAATTTAACTTTAAACGACAACATTGAACCTGCCTCAACCACTTCTGCTGGAAGCTCGTTCCACACAGCACCCACTCTCTGAGTAAAGAAGTTCCCCCTCATGTTACCCCTAAACTTTTGTCCTCTAACTCTCAACTCATGTCCTCTTGTTTGAATCTTCCCCACTCTCAATGGAAAAAGCCTATCCATGTCAACTCTATCTATCCCCCTCATAATTTAAAATACCTCTATCAAGTCCCCCCTCAACCTTCTACACTGCAAAGAATAAAGACCCAACTTGTTCAACCTTTCTCTGTAACTTAGGAGATGAAACCCAGGTAACATTCTAGTAAATCTTCTCTGTACTCTCTCTATTTTGTTGACATCTTTCCTATAGTTCGGTGACCAGAACTGTACACAATACTCCAAATTTGGCCTCACCAATGCCCTGTACAATTTCAACATTACATCCCAACTCCTATACTCAATGCTCTGATTTATAAAGGCCAGCATACCAAAAGCTTTCTTCACCACACTATCCACATGAGATTCCACCTTCAGGGAACTATGCACCATTATTCCTAGATCCCTCTGTTCTACTGCATTCTTCAATGCTCTACCATTTACCATGTATGTTCTATTTTGATTAGTCCTACCAAAATGTAGCACCTCACATTTATCAGCATTAAACTCCACCTGCCATCTTTCAGCCCACTCTTCTAACTGGCCTAAATCTCTCTGCAAGCTTTGAAAACCTACTTCATTATCCACAACTCCACCAATCTTAGTATCATCTGCATACGTACTAATCCAATTTACCACCCCATCATCCAGATCATTAATATATATGACAAACAACATTGGACCCAGTACAGAACCCTGAGGCACACCACTAGTCACCGGCCTCCAATCTGACAAACAGTTATCCACCACTACTCTCTGGCGTCTCCCATCCAGCCACTGCTGAATCCATTTTACTACTTCAATATTAATACCTAACGATTGAACCTTCCTAACTAACCTTCCGTGTGGAACCTTGTCCAAGGCCTTACTGAAGTCCACATAGACGACATCCACCGCTTTACCCTCGTTAACTTTCCTAGTAATCTTTTCAAAAAATTCAATAAGATTTGTCAAACATGAGCTTCCACTCACAAATCCATGTTGACTGTTCCTAATCAGGCCCTGTCTATCCACATAATTATATATACTATCTCTAAGAATACTTTCCATCAATTTACCCACCACCAATTAACCTACTAATCTGTACGTCTTTGGAATGTGGCAGGAAAACTCACACGGGCACAGGAAGAATATACATATGGCAGCAGAATTAAATCCAGGTCTCTGGCACTGTAATAGAGTGATGCTAACACAGCTCAGGGCATTGGAGTTTGGAGTTCAATTCCAGCCTCTTTGGTAAGCAAGTTTGTACATTCCTTCTTGTATGCGCATAGGTTTCCTCTGGGTGCTCTGGTTTCTTACAACAGACTAAAGATCGACCAGTTAGTTGGTTACTTGGTCATTGTAAATTGTCTTGTAATTAGGCAAGGCTTAAGTGGGTGGGGGTTGCTGAGTAGTGTGGTTTGCTGGGCCTGAAGGGCTGTTCTGCGCTGTGTTTTTATAAAACAAACAAACAAACAAATAAATAAAAACAATTTGCTGCATGAAAATAATCTTCCCATCTCTAGATTTTGCCAATGTACTTAACTACGTGTGCTCTGGCATGGACCTTCCTGCCAATAGAACAGGCTCCTCTGTTCATCTCTGCAACTCTCAAGAATCGAAACTTTCAATAAATCTCCATCCTTAGAACATAGAACAGTACAGCGCACAAACTAGCTCTTTTGCCCAAGTGAATGACAATTTAATGACCACCATGTCAATCTTCTCAGTTTGATGAGAATCACTCTGGAATTTGTCTCCCCACACCCCTGGGATCACTCTAGTAAATCCACTCTGCCGCCTTTCAAGTCTGTGACACACTGCTTGAAGTGGGCTGACCAGGAATCTGGCAATTTATAAAGGTCTGTAGCTAATAACGCGCCTAATAATTAGTGACACTTTTTCTATTTTGCATGTGATCATCCCTGAAGGTGGTTGTTCGAGAGTTGTACAGCACAGGGGGCTAGAAAGTTGTACTCACGTTCTGAAACAAGAGATAAGATAAAACTTTATTTATCCCGAAGGAAATTATTGTTGCAAGATTGCTCAGTCATAAATATACACTTCAAAATACAAAATGAAAGCATTGAGGTATTGAAAAGAATACAAAATGTGCACTAAAAAGTAACAGTGCAAGATACCAATGTGCAATGAAACCATGTACAGGCTTCCCCCGCTATCCGAAGGTAGAACGTTCCTATGAAACGGTTCGTAAGCCAGAATGTCGTAAAGTGAATAAAGAATTACCATTTATGAATATGGGAAAAATTTTTGAGCATTCCCAGACCCAAAAAATAACCTACAAAATCATGCCAAATAACACATAAAACCTAAAATAACAGTAACGTGTAGTAAAAGCAGGAATGATATGATAAATACACAGCCTATATAAAGTAGAAATACTTTTCAGCACTGCCTAGCACAGCGAAAATCTCACAGCAGCACTCTCAGCAGAAACACTTTCTCCAGTAACCTTTAAGCTATGAAGCTGCCAAATCACACCAAATAACACATAAAAATGCACAGCCTATAGAAAGTAGAAATAATGTATGTACAGTAGCCAAACTCACTATTGCCGTATTTATTGTTGATGGTTCGAAGCCTTTAAAATGGTTCACTGCTTCGGGAAACAGTTTCCTCCAAACGCCATTTCTCATCGAGCCTGTCAGCCTATTGAGAGCATCTCCAATGTTGGCGACTGCCAATTTTATATTGTATTCTTTCCAGATCTCTTGCAAAGACACTTCGAAGTTGCCCTCTCTGTCAATGGTACTTACAATAAAATGCATCACATTTTGCGTATAGTAAGCCTTAATTGTGGCTATTAGGCCTTGGTCGCACGGCTGCAGCAACCATGTTGTATTCGGCGGTAAGAACACAACACGAATGTTACTGCCGTACTCGGTAATGCCAGGTGGATGAGCAGCACAATTATCAACAATCACAAGACACCTATTATCGAGGTTATTTTCTCTACAGTATTTTTCAACGAAAGGACTAACGTATCCACTCATGTACTCAGAAAAAAGCACTTGGGTATTCCAACCACTTGCATGTGAACGGAACACAACAGGAAGTGTTTTCTTATCAACGCCTTTAAGTGCCCTTGGATTTTCTGAATGGTACACTAGTAGAGGCTTAAGGGCAGCATCACCAGTGGTGTTAATAATAGGCATTAGGGTAAACCTGTCCTTCGATGCCTTGTGTCCCTTAGCCTGCTTTTCTTCTATCGAAATAAATGTCTTGCTTGGCAATTTTTTCCAATAAATTGCAGTTTCATCACAGTTAAACACTTGCTTATACGGATAACCAAACGCCATTTCTCTCTGCGTATAAACAGGGCAAATGGTGGACGCAGGCAAGTTCAACGTGCGGACAATGTCCTTACTTCGTTCACCACGATCGAAACGCTTAATTATGTCTAGCTTTACGCTAAGTGTAACACCTTTACCAGCTCTTTTAGGCTTTTCCAATACCTTAGAACTCATCTTGCTAATGGATGCACAAAATAAATCGAGATAAAGCACATGTTTAAGCAATGGCGGCTAGAATGCAGTTCCGGGGGAGGTGCTTGGCTGCTCGGGGCGCGCGCTGCCTTTTGTTGTAATAGTGAAAACACCTTCTGTTAGCAAAAACAGGTAACTAATGTAGGTCTTTCGTAACAGCGAGGTGTCGTAAAGCGAATGTTCAGAAAACGGGGGCCACCTGTACTTATAAACTTAAGAAGGAGGAGTTGTAGTCTTATAGCCACAGGGAGGAAGGATTTCCTGTGGCAATCAGTGGTGCACCTCGGTGGAATCAGTCGGTTGCTAAAGGTGCTCCTCTGTTTGTCTAGTATGTCATGGAGGGGGTGAGAGGAATTGTCCATAAAGCCCTGTAGCTTCTGCAGCATCCTGCTCTCAGACACAACCACCATGACATCCAGTTCCACCCCCAGAAAAGAACCAGCCTTCCTGATGAGCTTATCGATCTCCTGGCATCAGCTGCTCTCACCCTGCTGCCCCAGCAGACTACAGCGTAGAATAGAATGCTGGTCACCACTGAGTCGTAGATCATCTGCAGCATAGCACTGCAGATGTTGAATGACCGGAGCCTCCTCAGGAAGTACAGTCAGCTCTGTCCTTCAGTTTTCACTGTTACAAAAAAAGGCAGTGTGCACCTGAACAGCCAAGCTCCTCAAGATCCCCTGTATTTTCAGTCCAGTCCAGTTCATTGTCCAGGTGAGTTCCCAGGTGTTTGTAGCCCTAGATGACTTCTATATCCATTCCCTTCATGGAGATGGGAATGCAGGGTGTATTCCTGAAGTCCACCACCAACTCCTTTGTTTTAGTGATGTTGAGCTGCAGGTGATTCAGCCCACAACACTCAAAAAGGTTGTCCACCATTCTTCTGTACTCAAATCTCATCAAGGAATCTAAGGATCTTAAATTCAGTTAAATAGATAATCTGCAGTAAAATGGAGGAATGAATCATCTTGATTATTAATGGCATTCATCAAAGGTTACAGAGAGAAGGCAGGAGAAGGAGAGGGATAATAAATCAGCCACTATCAAATGGCAGAACAGACTCGATGGGCTGAATGGCCTAATTATACTCTCATATTTTATGGTCTTATGATCTTTCCATGACCCTCTTCATTTAAGATATTTCACGCAGTTTTGGCCCCTGAGGAACACTTTTTCATGTATGGTTGAATGACAATTAAATTGAATTTGAATGCTCCTGATCAATTCTCAGTTTACTTATTTCTCCTGTGGCCAAAACATCATTCTATGCTTGAGACTCACAAGGGTGTTGCTACGATTCGACAGCTTGGGTTATAAGGAGAGAGTGGGTAAACTGAAACATTTTTCCACTGGAGCACAGGAACCTGAGGGGTGAACTTACAGAGGGGCATAGATAAGGTGACAGTCAAAGTCTTTCCCTTATTGGAAAGAAGCCCAAAACTATAGGGAACAGGTCTAAAGTGAGAAATGAAAGATTTAAAAGGGATACCTTTTCCACACACAGAGCAGGGTGAGTACATGGAACAAGCTATCAGAGGAAGTATTAGAGGTGGGTACCATTAAGATATTCTAAAGGTATTTGGACAGTTACATGAATAGCAATGGACAAGAGGGTCTGGGCCAACCCAGGCAAATGGGATTGGCTCATTTTGGCATTTGTCAGGACTGGTGATTGGGCTGAAAGTCTGATACCATTCTGCACAGCTCTATGACTCTAAGTTCTGCAAATATTCACTCACTGAGCATCCATAGTTCCTACTGGTAGAATGCAGGGTTGCAGGCAAGACATACACTGTCGATGCCTCCTAACCTTGGAGAAGGTGCTGGTGAACTGCGGTCTTGAACCAGTGCATGTCCTTTTGTTAATGTGCTCCTAGCTGGCTTGAAAACCTAAAAGCAGTTGCTAAAAAGCTGAAGTAAAAGCAGTGAATGCAGGAAACACTCAGGAGATCAGGCAGCGATTGCGGAGAGTTATGGTCTCAGGTCAAAGACAGGCAAGTAAGGACGGCCACCTGAAATTTCGTTCGGAGGGAGTGAATATTTAGGGTTGAAGATTCAGATTTATTTGTCACATGTGCATTGAAAGCTACAGTAAAATGTGTCATTTGTGTTAACAACCAACAGAACCTATGTTGGCGCCACACATTCTGGTACCACCATTGTATGCCTACAATGTTCAGAAGAACAACACAAGCAACAACAATAAAACAACAACAAAACAAGCCTCTTTCCTCTTTCCCACCCACTCACACATCCCAACAGGCCACCAACCCCAGGAAGGCTGCTTCCGAGCCTCCAACCTACAATCCCCGGCCTGGAATAGCACTCGCAGACATCGGCCTCCAACTTTCCAAACACACGATCAGAGTTCAAAGTAAATTTATTATCAAAGTATGTATACCATACACAACCTTTGAGATTCATTTTCTTAAGGCAGCCACAAAATGAAGAAACACAACAGAATTCATGAGAAACCCCACACCACAAAGACGGCAGCAGTGAGAAGAGATGGAGACCAGTCAATCACAAGCAGATAGCACCGAACACCTGTTTGCTTTTTGTCTACCTTGTCAACCATTTTAATCCTTCTCGACACTTTAATCAGCCTGGAGTAATGGAGCCAGTCTCGGTTCATATTTTGCCATTAGAAATTGACGCGGTCATCCCCAGCAATGGCCACACACTCTCTGATCTCAACAACGGCGAATCAGGCAGGAGATCGCAAAAGCACCAGATTGTTTAGTCGGCTCAAAAATACACCCTTAAAAGGGAAATTACAGGCTGTAATTGATTGCCATTCAGAAGAAGTATACTTAGAAGAAGAGTAACTAGTTGATTTGTAAGCTGTCTGCAACATGTCGCCATTGGTCACTGACACCATCTTGCAAACTCAGTGATGATTCTATTTCAATCGTAACTGTGTAAACTTTATCAAAATCGATGCCCACTGTTTCTAGGCTTGGCAGGCAGAAGGAGCGCTTTGACAGTATATTTGGCCATCAGTTATCTCACTTTCCAAGTGGAGAGCTGCCATTTGTTTTTCTTTCTTTTAGCATACTACAGTTTGGCAACTCACTATATAGGACACAACATGTGTGAACTGTGCCAAGTTCTTTATTGAGCCATAAAATGTGAAATATGTACCTTATAAAAACATCTTGGGTATTGCTGAACTCATACAGAAAGCAAACAATGCATTAAACCATAGCAAATGCATGTCAATATTGCTCTCTTTAAAAAGTCGCTAAGTACCCATATCACAACCAACAAAACTCCAGGCAAATTATGTTGTTCAAGATTGCGGAAGGTCACCAGGGATGGTCAGTTGTTAAATGCTGGTTTAGAGGGCGCGTAAATCCCAAATCACTAGGTGTTAATCAAAGGCTGAAAAGAAAACCTCTTGATGTTGAAGAGAGATTTATTTAGAGATACAGCAAGGTAATAGGCCCTTCCAGCCCAACAAGCCTGTGATGCCCAATTACACCCAAGTGACTGATTAACGTACGAACCCACACATCTTTGGAATGTGGGAGGACACCGGAGCATGCAGAAGAGGCTGACAAGGTTACGGGGGAACATACAAACTCATTACAGATGGTGGCAGAATTGTACCCGGGTCACTGGCATTGTAATAGCATTACACAAATCAAAATGCAGGGAGGGACTGAGACTTGACAACTGATATAGTTCAATTGGAAAGGAAATGAATGGATTTATTTGAATTGTGGTTTGGAATGAAAGCATCAGAACAGATGGAAAAGATCCAGTCAACTATAGGAAAAGTTTAGAAGAATATGCGCTAAATGTGGGCATCTTGGTGTGGACAATTTTGTCCGTTGGGTCTGTTTCCGTGCTATGTTAATCTATGACTCTAATTTATGAAAATTGCTAATATTCTTTTACAGAACACGCACAGATCTATTGTGAATTCAGTTTAATTTTGGGACTTTGTAGGGAATGTATGTCATCTGTACAGTCAGTAAATATTCCATTTATTCTTCAGTGTTCACGAGATTGATGTTTTAGTGATGCTAACAGAGACCACCTGTTGGGCATGTACCCAGTTATTAAGTTTCAGTCATAAACTACTACAGCACAGAAACAAGCCCTTTGGCCCATCTAATCTGTGCCAACCTGGTTTTCTGCCTACTCCCATCTGCCTGCACCTGGACCATAGCCCTCCATACTCCTTCCATGCTTGTACCTATCCAAACTTCTCTTAAAAACGTTGCAATCGAACCCGCATCCACTATTTCTCCTGGCAGCTTGTTTCACACTGGCATCACCTTCTGAGTGAAGTTGCTCCCAATCAGGTTCCCTATAAAGTGTGAATTTCACACTTAACCGATGAACTCTAGTTCTAGTCTCACCCAACATGAGGGGGGAAAGCTTGATTGCATTAACCCTATCTATACACATCATAATTTTGTATACCTCTATAAGATTTCTCCTCATTCTCCAGCGCTCCAGAGGTACCATTCCACCAGTGCATGGATCTTCTGAACCCAGCAGTGCAGACCTTTTCATAAAGATCACCTTCCTCCATCTGAGGCCGTCATTTATATAGTAGCTTCATCAGCAATACAAATTGATATCAGGGCAGGTGACCAAAAGCTTGGTCCAAGGGATAGGTTTTGAGATATAGGAAGATCACAAGCCCCTGTTGGACATTGTTACTGTGGAATGCTGCAAGTCTGATTCACTGATTTATTGGCAGATGGCAGTGGCGGACGGTGGGGAAGCTGCGTGGCCTCGGTTGTAGCGAAGACTAGGCTTCAAGCCACGGTGCTGCCTGTTTACAGCTGCCCAGCAGAGAGCTGTCAGCGCCAGTGCACTTCACCCGAGGCTGAACTCCGTGCCACCACCAGTGTTTGCTCTGCAGAAGATATGCTGTATTGTGTTCATTTGCAGATTGAAGTGCAGAGTGATAAATGTGTTGCTACAACAGGGACTCAGGAACTTGGACTATTTTTTGGTGTGACTGTATTTCACTGCTATCTTTTATGTGCTATAGATGCCTTATGACTGTCAGTACTATGTTTTGCACCTTGGCCCTGGAGTACAACTGTTTCGTTTGCCTGTATCCATTGGCATTCATGTATGGTCGAATGGCAACTCAACTTGATCTTGAACTCGGGAAGGAATTCCAGAGTTTCAAGGCTTTGTAGCAGATGGTGGTGAAATTATATTATTGGGTGATCAAAGGGCCATAATCAAAGTAGCACAGTTATCTCGAAGAGTTAGAGAAGGACGCTGATGCACAGGATTAGAAAAACCTGCAGAGGGTTTTAAATGTACCCAGCTCCATCATGGGCATAAGCCTCTCTATCATTGAGGACATCTTCAAAAGGCAGTGCTCAAGATGCCAGCATCCTGGAAAGACCCTCCCCATACGGGATACAGTACGCCCTCTTCTCAATGCTGCCACCGGGGGGAGGTACAGGAGCCTCAAGACCCACACTCAACATTTCAGGAACAGCTTCTTCCCCTCCACCATCAGATTTCTGAATGGTCCATGAACCCAGGAACTATTTTGATCTCTTTTTGCACTATTTATTTATATAACTGTATACATTTGTGTTGTAATTTATAGTAAATAGATATTGCATTGTACTGCTGCAGAAAACAACAAATGTCACAACATAAATACAAGAAATCCTGCAGATGTTAGAAACCTTGAGCAACATATGCAGAGTGCTGGAGGAACTCAGTAGGTCTAGGAGCATCTATGGAGAGGAATAAATAGTCGACATTTTGGCTGAGACCCTTCATGAGGACTGGAAAGGAAGGGGGAAGAAGCCAAATTTCAGTGCATATGTCAGTGATAATAAATTTGATTCTGATTTTGAGGAGATAGGGAAGGAATTGGCCATGTCAATATGAGATGAGAGTAGTTTCCAGAAATGCTGAAGTAAGAAAGACTCTTGGTGAACGCCAGTACTTCTGAGAAGTGATAAATGTGTTGCTGCTGACAGTACGTGTTAGGAATAGCAGAGGAAGACCACTGAAATCCAAGATGATGAAGGGCATATGTGGTTGGTTTAAACAAGCAAATCCAAGGAATAGCCTGGCCTAGAACATTTAAAAAAACCACTGAATTCTTTCTGCATGATTTCACTCTGTAAATATTAAGACTCTCTGATTGAGGCAATCAATGGCCCCTGCACAGCAGACTAAATGCAGGTGTTCAGCTCTCCTCTCTCGGTGAAACAAGCCAGTTCTGTGGTGAGGCGCACGTCTTGAATGAAAGCCAGCTGGCGCAGGGAAGATCTGCCGTCACAAATGCAGTGAAGTTCATCCGAAAGACCCCATGGGTCTACAGGTCTGCCAGCGTGGTCAGGAGTGCAGCCAACTTGCTGCGGAAGGTTAGTTGTCAGACAACTCAACTCTGTGGCCACGCTGGTTCACACACAGGCTTTGAGAGGTAGCTTCAGTAGCAGGAACGGGCTGAAGGTGGGATGGAGAACAGCAAAGTCACAAGGGTAGAAGTGGACAGCCTTGCTGATGGAGAATGATACCAAATCTATGATATCAGCTCCAGCTCCACAGCAGATCTTCACAACAGAGTTCTGATGTTAGGATTGACATGATCCAAGCCAGAGGGTGGGTTAGTGGGAACCAAGAAAAACATACTCAAAAACGAAAAGAATTGAACTGGGTACCTGGGCATGAGCAACTAAGGCAGGTAAACTGGGACAAGATTCAGTTCGGCTCTCAGGAAGATAGAGCATGGTGAAACGATGGAAAGGCTCTTAATGCTCTTACGACACCAGCCCAAAAAATTCCTTAAATTTTAAGATTGAAACACAACTGTGAAAGAAATCAAAATTTCTTGTGCTATGTTGCATGAAAGGCCAGGTCACCTCTGATGAACACAATGGGTTAGGACAAGCTCGACATGCAGTTATAGTGCGATCACTTGAGCTGCGTATGATGTTCTCCTAAGGGGATGTCTATTGGTGGGTCCTCAGGAGGCTGTAAAGGCCAACCCAGCATATTCTGGTGCAGTGTGGCTAAGAATAAGTGGTGGCTGTAATTGGTGGTTGGGTCTTTTGATTGTTCAGTCTTTTCTTTCGCAGCTGGTACTTGTTCTCTGCGGCACAGCAGAGGTCATTCTCATGTAGCGCAGCTACCCCTTGACAAGATTGCATAAAGATTAAAAGCAGCCCATACACATCTGAAATGTTCATTTCCTCCATATACTGGCACACTGCGACTGCCATGTACCCAACTACAAAATACACTGCAGTTATCCGCTTAGGTCACTCCCATGCCAACATTCAGCATCACTAATGATACCACAAACAGATTCCCCTCCAAACTGCATGCCATTCTGATTGGGAAATATAGTTGATAATTCTTGCTTGTCACTGAGTCTCCCTACTCAACAGCAGTGTGGAAGCACCAGCACTAGGCCTGTAGTGTAGTGACTCTTCAACACTTTCTCAGAGGCAATCAGAAATGGCCAAGGTATGGAGAATAAAAAAAACACGTAGCAACATACATAAAGTGCTGGAGAAACTCAGCAAGTCAGGCAAGATCTATAGAGGAGAGAAACAAACCACCCCTTGAGCCGAGACCCTTCATCAGGACTGGTCATGAATAGTTATGATGAAAGGTCTCAGCTCTAGACATCAAATGGTTATTCCTTTTCATAAATGCTGCCTGACAGTGAGTTCCTCCAGCATTTTGTGTGTGTGGTTTTGAGTTTCAAGCATCTGTAGAATCAAAGGTTCAAAGGTTCACTTTATTACCAAAGTATACAACTCTGAAATTCTTCACTTCTCTGGGTAGCCATGAAACCAAGAAAGAAAAGCAGCACAATCATCAAACCCCAAATCCCACCTCCCTGCAAAAAAAAAACAAATGAAAACAGAACAGGCACTTCAACCCCCCAATTCCCTCCTCTCGCACAAAAAATGAAAACAGATCAGGCACATCAACCCCTTCAAATCTGTCCTCTTGCACAAAAACTGAGCAAAACGGATCAAACACATTGACCCCCACCCCCAGATCCCTCCTCCTCTAGCATTTATGAAAAAATTTTTTCACATTCTTCTGATGGACATCAAATACTAGTGCAGAACATTAATTCCTTTCTTTTGAAGGATTTGAATCTATTTCGAGATTTCATTGCAACTGGCTTTAAAGCAAAAGCTTATCACTTCTGATCTAGGAATCGCTAATACCTGTCCAATGTTATCGTACACCATGTTAACTGAAAGCAGTTTCATACTCCTTGGAGTGAATATCTCATACACGCTACACAATCAGGAAAGCTCTGCTTTCTTAGGAGGCTGAAGAGAGCTGGACTAAGCACATCGATGCTCTTTCTACTGACATGCAGCAGAGAGCATCTTAACATGCTGCATCACTGCGTGGTATGGAAATGGTACTGTGGCAGACAGGAAGATGCTACAATAGGTAGTGAAAACTGCCCAATGCATCATTGGCACCAGCCTACCTGCCAGTAGGATATATTTATAGAACGGTAAATTAATGAAGGATCCCCCACACACTGCTCATAGCTGCTCGTTCCAGTCCCATCAGGAAGGGGGCTATGTAGCAGCATCAGCCCCAGGGCTGCCACACTCAGGAAGTTACTTTCCCCAAGCAGTAAGGATGATGACTGGGGTGGGGGGGGGTCTCATTGAAACCTACCGAATGTTGAGAGGACGAGATAGGTTGGGTGTGGAAAGGATGTTTCCTATGATGGGGGTATCCAGAACTAGAGGACACAACCTCAAAATTGAGGGGCAACCCTTCAGAACGGAGGTAAGGAAGAATTTTTTTAGTCAGAGAATAGTGAATCTGTAAAAGGCTCTGCCACAGACTGCAGTGGAGGCCAAGCCTATGCATGTATTTAAGGTGTAAAATGATTATTTCCTAATCGGTCAGGGCATCAAAGGATATGGCAAGAAAGCAAGGTGTAGGGCTGACTGGGATCTGAGATCAGCCATAATGGAATGGTAGAGCAGACTTGATGGGCTGAATGGCCTAATTCTGCTCCTATGTTTTATGGTCTTAAGATCAACACCTACACTCACCCCACCCCCCACCACCACCACTTTAATGTTAGTCATCTTATGTACAAATACACCTGTACCTACAGTCACATTATGGATAAACAATCAATCTATGTATATAAGCTGTCTTACATATTTACATTTATTGTGTATTTTATTCTAGTATTTTTTATCTTATTGTGTTTTTACTGTGCTGCATTGGATCTAGTGTAGCAATTATTTCATTTTCCTTTACACTTGTATGTGTATTAAAATAGCATCCATCACCACCCAGGCTATGCTCCCTTCTCGCTGCTGCCAGCAGGAAAAGGTACAGCAGCCTCAGGACTCACACCACCAGGTTCAGGTACAGTTACTGCCCCTCAACCATCAGGCTCTTGAACCAAGAGGATAACTTCATTTGCCCCTTCACTGAAATGTTCCCACAACCAATAGAGTCACATTCAAGGACTCTTCATCTCATGTTCACAATATTTTTTTATTATCACATTTATTTTTGTATTTGCACAGTTTGTTGTCTTCTGCACTCTGGTTGAACAGCTAAGTTGAGCAGTCTTTCATTGATTCTGTTATGGTTATTATTCTATAGATTTATTGAGTGTGTCTTCAAGAAAATGAACCTCAGGGTTGTATATAATGACATATATGTACTTTGATAATAAATTTACTTTGAACTTTGAAACAATCTTGAATCTTTTATTCAATCTTGTGCTTGAACTAATTTACCCTTTTACTCTCCACTGACACTTCAATCTCCCTTACTCATAAACTAACTGTAAATGTTTGGAAGAGAAAGGGTCCCATTGCTCTCACTTCATTTCACAACTTCAGGGCATTGCAAAGTGTTTTCAATAAAATGCTTTGAAAGTCTCTTCCCAGCAAATCCCTAATAAACGTAAATGTATATGGCAAATAAAGTTGATTCCACTCCCCATTGACTCACTTTCAAGGAATCCACAGCACATATTCTCAGTATTTACTTATTTTTCTTATTTTTTGTATTTGCAGAGTTTATCTTCTTTTGCATACTGATTGTCAACTCTTTGTGTGTAGATATTCATTGACTCTGCTGTATTTTTGTTCTACCCGCAAGAGAATAAATCTCAGCGTTGTTGCGGTGCTGGCTCGAAGGGCTGAATGGCCTACTCCTGCACCTATCGTTTATTGTCTATATGGTGACATATACGTCCTTTGATAATAAATTTGTCAACTTGTAACTGTGAAATTTGATCCTTCACAGTTACAAGTTGGAAAGGCAGCAATGGGGTAACGAGTTTTGTTGATTGGGAGATAAATACATTGCAGCATTTATAGTATTATGAGGGAAATGGATCAAAAATTTAACCTGCTGCAATTTACTGACACTGAGTTTGAAATTTGAAAGCCAGCAGATTGTAAAGGAAGAAGAGATCATGCTGTATTAAAAATATCATCATTTATCACCAAATAATTTTTAAAGTTTATAAGTTTTGTAAGAATATTTTAATCTGACTACATTTTCAAGGAAAGGCATTTTAAGAGCACTCATAAATATGAGGCAATTAAAGGCGTCAGCAGAGTAGACAACTTCATCCTTTTCGTTCTGGTTTAAGAACAGCTTCTTCCCTTCAACCATCCGGTTCTTGAACCAAGTGGCACAGCCTAATCACTGTAGGTTAGCAACACTATGACCACTAAGACTCTGGGAGTCTAAAACCAGAGGACACAGCCTCAAAATAGTAGGGCATACTTTTAGAATGGAAATGAGGAGGATTTTCTTTAGCCAGAGGGTGGTGAATCTGTGTAAATCATTGCCACAGGCAGTTGTGGGGATTAAGTCACTAGTTATATTTAAGGCAGAGATTGCTAGATACTTGATTAGACAGGGCATGAAAGGACATGGGGAGAGGGCAGGAGATTGGGGCTGAGAGGGAAAATGGATCAGACTCAACGGGCCAAATGGCCTAACTCTGCTCCTGTATCTTATGGTCACTCTAATAACTGCACTAAAATTGACCATTTTTGTTCTAATTGTGTTCTTTCACGTAATGATTGTGTGCAACTTATGTTTAACTTACGTTTTAATGCTTGTCTGATGCTGTGTTGCAGCAAGCAAGCTTTTCTTGCATCAGTGAATACATGTACTTGTGTGTGTACCAATACACTTGACTTTGACCTTTCTCTGGATGTTTCATTTTCTTTATCTAGTGATACAGCACAGTAATCGGTCCTTTCAGCCCAATAAGCCTGCGTCACCCAATTACACCATGTGACCAAGTAACCTACTAATCAGTACGTCTTTGGAATGTGGGCGGAAACCAGAGCACCTGGGGGAATCTCATGGAGTTGTGGGTGAAAATAAAAAAACTCCTTATAGATAGTGGTGCAATGGAACCTGGGTCGCTAGCGCTGTAATAATGTTACACTAACCACCATGCTACCGCGCTGTTCTAATTTCATGAACATCTCCACAACAGAATTCAGACTCCATAACTAGCAAGCTATCTACATTCAGTGGTCACTTTATTAGGTATATGAACACTTGTTAATGCAAATATCTAATCAGCCAATCATGCGGCAGCAACTCAATGCATAAAAGCATGCAAACATGGTCAAGAGGATCAGTTATTGTTCAGACCAAACATCACAATGGGGAAGAAATGTGACTTATGTAACCTTGGCCATAGAATGATTGTTGGCGCCAGATGGGGTGGCTTGAGTATCTCAGAAGATGTTGATCTCCTGGGATTTTCATGCACAACAGTTTCTGGAGTGTACAGTGAATTGTGTGAAATACAAAAAAAAAAACATCTAGTGAGCAGCAGTTCTGTGGGTGAAGACACCTTGTCATGAGAGAAGTCAGAGGAGAATGGCCAGTCTGGTTTAAGCTAACAGGAAGGCTGCAGTGGCTCAAAAAATGATGTGATGTGCAGAACAGCTTCTCTGAATGATAACTGTCCAACCTTGAAGTGGATGGGTTACAGCAGCAGAAGACCATGGTACAGGAGGTGTCTAATAAGATGGCCTCTGAGTGTAGCTCCCTCTTCAACACCACCTGAGGGAGGCTTGTCATCACAGCCAGCCATTGATTAGCAAATCTAAACAAATGTTGTCACATTGCAAATTTTTGGACCAGTTGTCCATCTCGCCAGAAGCAACACACATCAAAAGCATATTTTCTATAGGGATTGAAAGACTTCAAACCTAATTGCCCCCGGTTGGAAATTTGGCAGTAAATGCAGCAAGATCACCAAAAGGTGAGACACTTGAGGAACAGTGGGTCAGTCATTTACCTTGAGTGGAGAATATACAAACACTTTTAATATACCTTGGGGAAATAGACTACTTTTACTTTGCTTATTTTTCCACAGTTTAAATCTAAAATCAGCACCACGCTCAAGCTGCACTCGGGGAAACATCGACGCATTTGTCAAGTTTGTCTTATTTGGGATGAAGTATGCAAATGATGGATGAAAAATGCCCAAGACTTCTTAGGTTCAGATTTATTTACCACAGAGAGAACTATGCAGTGAGATGCGTCATTTGCATTAACGACCAACACGCCCAAGGAGGTGCTAGGGGCAGCCCAGAAGTTCCGCCACACGTTATGATGGCAACATAGCACTAACAGTAGACATGATTGTTTCGGAGGGCTCACTTTCACTGTACTTGTAGAACTGATTCTACAACATATAGACTCACCTTTAGGACTCTCTACAACTCATGTTCTCAGTATTTTTTTCATATTTGGTTGTTCGTCAGTTTTTATTTAAGTTCCATTGTATTTCATTATTTTCTTGTGAATGCGTCATAAGGTAGGATATGGTGAAATAGATGTAATTTGATTATAAATTTACTTTGATCCCAACAAGCTCCGTAAATTCCCATAACCTATCCTGTCTCAGATTTCATGATATACACCATATGTGATTAAAATTACAGCCTTGGGGATTGAGTAAAACAAAGCAGATTTCAAATCTGATGCTGTTACTTTATATCAGCTCATGGGGAGCGTGGTGTTACTGCCAAAGCCGGGATATGCTTCCCACCCGATTGCCCTGGGCCATTCTAGAGGGCAGTTAAAAATTAACCCCATTCCTGGGATTGGAAGCATTATACCAAATGAGCCAGGGGTATATCAGCTAAACAGGTGAGTGTGGTACACTATGCCAGCTGAACCAATGGATATTATTTAATTAGACTTCAAGAGAGATTTGTATAGTTGCTCTGAAGTTTAGTGGAGAAAATATATTCATGATGTAGGAAGTTGGTGTGGAGAGAAGACTGGCTGGCAAACAAGCAACAAAGAATAGGCATGTTTTTATTTCAGAATGGCAAAATACATAACAAGTGGTGATGTTCTGAGATCAGTGCTAAATGCTTTCTAAATGACTTGTATTCAAATTACTTGAATGATTTGGATGAATGCACCAGATGCATGGCTGTGAAATCTGTTAATGATTGGTAGGAATGTAAACTGTGAAGAAACACAAGGAAAGCCCAATGAAATACACATAAAAGTCGCTGGTGAACGCAGCAGACCAGGCAGCATCTCTAGGAAGAGGTACAGTAGACGTTTCGGGCCGAGACCCTTCGTCAGGACTAACTGAAAGAAGAGCTAGTAAGAGATTTGAAAGTGGGAGGGGATACAATGAGATAGTTTGAGTATATGGGCTTAAACAAATAATATGCAATGTGGTTTGTTCATTAGGTGACACACATAAAAGTTGCTGGTGAATGCAGCAGGCCAGGCAGCATCTCTAGGAAGAGGTACAGTCAACATTTCGGGCCAAGACCCTTCATCCTGACGAAGGGTCTTGGCCCGAAACGTTGACTGTACCTCTTCCTAGAGATGCTGCCTGGCCTGCTGCGTTCACCAGCAACTTTTATTTGTGTTGCTTGAAATTCTAGCATCTGCAGATTTCCTCGTGTTTACGTTGTTCATTAGGTGTTGTGTCATATGATGTAGGCAATCATGGTCTTTTCATGACCATTACTGTTCTTGGCAAAATTTTCTACTGAAGTGGTTTACCATTGCCTTCTTCTGGGGATGGGTGACCCTAGCCATTATCAATACTCTTCAGAGATTGTCTGCCTGGCATCAGTGGTTGCATAACCAGGAGCTGTGATATGCGCCAGCTGCTCATACGACCATCTTCATGTAGCCATGTGACCCTGACCGAGGGGGTGGTTTGGCTAAGCGGATGCTACACCATTTTCTTTAACAAAACTAGGTTTATTTACCTCACATACACATGAAGTACAATCAATATTTACAAGACAGTAAGCATTCTCAAATTAAAATATGGTTACTACCGTCTATAAAACCGTCAATACCCTGGGGGGCCCACCGCTCCCGGAAGTCCCCCATTGTGACCGCATGCTCCCTCTCTAAGGACAGCCAGGCATGAACGTATCCTCGGAAAAGGGGTAGGCAGTCAGCCCAGGCAGCGCACTCCACCTTCCGTCGCCTAGACCCATGAATGGCCATCTTGGCCAGGCCGAGGACCAAGCCCACCAGGAGATCCTCCTCAAGTGCTACACCTTGCCCAAGGGTGACCTGTAGGCTAACAGAGGGAAGGAGCGCCTTATCCCTCTTCTGATGTAGAGATGTATCTCCACCCTGTGGTAAAGTCTGAAATTGTCTATTTGTCAGGAAAAAGTAGGGGAAAGGCATTATAGCTAAATGATGAGGGATCACAAAGCTTGGAGGGAGGCACAGGGACTGCAGTTGCTGGAACATGGAGCAACAAACAATGTGCTGGAGGAACTCAGCCGGTCAGATAGCACATGAGGGAGGAAAGGAATTGCGATTGTTTTGGGTTGAATTTGACCCAAATGTTATAATCAGAATCACGTTTATTATCACTGACATATATTGTGAAATTTGTTGTTTTGTGGCAGCAGTACAGTGCAAGATGAAAATTTACTAAAGGTTACAAAAGTAAATGAATAGAGCAGAAGAAGAATAAGGAGGGAAGGGGCAAATCAGAATCACAAGAGATCCCACAGATGCTGGGAATCTGGAACAACATACAGAAAATGCTGGAGGAACTCAGCAGGTCAGGCTGTATCTATGGATGGGAATAAACAGTTGATGCTTTGGGTTGAAACCCTTCACCATGACTCCTTAATGAGGTAGTGTTCAAGGACTGTTCATTAATCTGATGGTGGAATGGAAGAAGCTGTTCTTAAAATGGTGTGTCTGGGTCTTCAAGCTGCTATAATTCTTCCCTAAAGGTAGCAATGAGAAAGAGGGCATGTCGCAGATGTCGACAACTTCTTTCTTCCCCCAGGTTCTGCATGACACATTGAGATCCTCAATGTTTGTTGCTAGGGGCAGAGGGAGCTGGGTGAAATAGTGCAGGGACTAAGAAAGCTGAGAGAATGTTATAACTGATTGCTAGGAGATACTGAGTACAAAAGTAGAGAGGTTATTTTTTATTTATAGATACAGCACAGTAACAGACTGCTTCAACTCAATGAGCCCACAACGCCCAATTACACCCATGTGACCAATTAACCTAGTAACCCGTTTGGACTGAGAGAGGAAACCGGTGCATCCAGAGGAAAGCCATGCAGTCACGGCAGAACGTGCAAACACCCTACAGATTGACAGGAACCGAACCCGAACCCCATCGCCGGCACTGCAATAGCGACACGCTAAATGCCTATGCTGCTGTGCCTATGTTTATTTATGCTTGACATCAATGAGAATATAGCTGGAACACCTTTTACAGCATTATTGAACCATGGATGTTAAGGTGTTGGAAGATCAAAGGAAAACTGCAGATGCTGGAAATCTAAAATAAAAGCAGGTAATGCAGAAAATACTCTGAGGCCTGAGTATTTCAAGCATATTCTGAATTTAGTTTAATATGTTGGAAGCAGATCAAGTTTACAGAACACTGAGCATCCTTTGGAGATTGGAGAGGAATGTTTCCTCATGTGGCAGAGTCTGGAACTAAGGCTCAGTATTTAAAAATAAGGGTCATGCATTTGAAAGAGAAGAGATGGTTTTGAAGATATGAGATGCATTTGGTTTTCTGAGGGTTGAGAGTTTCTGGATCTATTGCTTTCAAACGGCAGTCAAACAGAAAATTTGAGTATTCTTAAGGCAAAGTCTTGATAAACAAATGTGCCTACATGAATGCAGAGTTGGACCTGAAGTCAGCTTGGCCATGACCTTATCAAACAGCTGAGTGGGTTGAAGGTCAAATGGCCTATTCAAGTTTATAGTTTATGTTCGGATGCATGCTCATTTGTAGGAAGGGAAGGAGGAAGAAAGTGGGAGAGAGGGAGTAGAGAGCGGGACAGATGAGACAGGAGGTAGTAAGAAAGAGACAATGCCCAGCCGAAGAGGAAGGGACCATTCAGTAAGAGTCAACAAGATAACCTATCACCTCCCAGCTTTTCACTTCACTCCCCCCGACCCACTCACCTCCCCCTCACCTGACTTCACTCACCACCAGCTAGTTTGCACGCTTTCTCCCCTCCCACCTTCTTATTCTGGCTTCTTCCCCCTTCCTTTCCAGTCCAGATGAGGGAATCAGCCCAAAATGTTGGCTCTTTATTCTTCTCCATAGATGCTGCCTGACCTGCTGAGTTCTTCCAGCAACACACATCAAAGTTGCTGGTGAACGCAGCAGGCCAGGCAGAATCTCTAGGAAGAGGTACAGTCGACGTTTCAGGCTGAGACCCTTCGTCAGGACTAACTGAAGGAAGAGCTAGTAAGAGATTTGAAAGTGGGAGGGGGAGGGGGAGATCCAAAATGATAGGAGAAGACAGGAGGGGGAGGGATGGAGCCAAGAGCTGGACAGCTAATTGGCAAAAGGGATATGAGAGGATCATGGGACAAGAGGCCCAGGGAGAAGGAAAAGGGGGAGGGGGGAAAACCCAGAGGATGGCCAAGGAGTATAGTCAGAGGGACAGAGGGAGAAAAAGGAGAGAGAGAGAAAGAAAGTGTGTATATAAATAAATAATGGATGGGGTACGAGGGGGAGGTGGGGCATTAGCGGAAGTTAGAGAAGTCGATATTCATGCCATCAGGTTGGAGGTTACCCAGACGGAATATAAGGTGTTGTTCCTCCAACCTGAGTGTGGCTTCACTTTACAGTAAAGGAGGCCGTGGATAGACATATCAGAATGGGAATGGGATGTGGAATTAATGTGTGTGGCCACTGGAAGATTCTTCCAGCTTTTTGTTCAAAGGTTCAAAGGTCAAGTTTAATGTCAGAGAAATGCATACAATATACATCCTGCAAACACGAGGAAATCTGCAGATGCTGGAATTTCAAGCAACACACATAAAAGTTGGTGGTGAACGTAGCAGGCCAGGCAGCTTCTCTAGGAAGAGGTACAGTCGATGTTTCGGGCCTGAAATGCCTTTTTTTTGCAAAACATCCACGAAAACAGAAGTGCCCCAAAGAATGAATGACAGTTAAACGTGAGACCCCAAAGTCCCCCCCCACCTCCCTTCTCCCGCACGTAAGCGTCAGCGAGCAACAACCCCCCACCTCCTACCGTGCATTAAACGCTCATCAGTACAATCACCAAGCCCAAGCGTGTGCTAAGCGATAGCAAAGACACAGACCTTGCAGCTACCCCAGAAGTTTCGCATTTCATCTGAATTCGACAACCCAAAGGTTCTCTCTCTCTCTGGCAAGGGAGAGGAAGGTATCCCCCATTTTGTGTGTGTTGTTCTGGATTTCCGGCATTGGGAAAATCTCCTGTTTGTGCGTTGACATGTTAGCTGCATTTTGTTAGGAATTTCTCATAAGCTGTGCCAGCCCAACTCCTTACACATTTGAGGGTGGATATCAGATATATTTCAGTTCTGTTCTAAAGTTCAGCCCTCAATTTTCAACTTCCAGCAATATTTTCCTGTCAACAGTTACAGTGCAAACTTCCTATGTAAACTGTCACGTTGTAATTAATGGCTCAGCTTCTGGCAGCTCTGCACAGGAGAACTGCTCAATTACAAGGTGCCAGACCCATACTAGGAGTCTGTACTGTGTGTGAGGATCTTGGAATTTATGATAGGAAAATCTATCAGAAAGTATTAAAAAAGCCAGAAAATTCTGGAAATACTTAGCAGATCAGGCAGCATCTAGAGGGAGAGGGAGAGGGAGAGGGAGAGGGAGAGAGAGAGAGAGAGAGAGAGAGAGAGAGAGAGAGAGAGAGAGAAAGAAAGAAAGAAAAACAGTCAATGTTTCAGGTTTAATCACACTGCTGAGTACTCCCAGCATTTTCTGACCTTGTTTTGGAATTCTGGCATCTGCTAATTTTTCCTTTCTGAATACTAGAAAAAACATAGCCACAGCAAGAAAGCAACAAATATGAAACAAAAATAAAATCTCAACAAAAACAGACGAGTGTAGATGTGGTATTAACTAATTTTTAACACTGAATTTTCATTAAGCAACATAAAGATTTATTTAACTTTACAGAGTAGTAGTCACATAGATAAATATCTTCCTGATTCAGTTATAAATATAAAAAACAAATTATCTTTACAAGCTCCAGAGATTAATTTTGATTCGATTTTTTTAAAGCCTGAGCCAGATTGGCTTAGACGTTCCCACTGATGGTAAATCTTACAAAACAGCCTCATCTAGTGGCTGTACTGTAAATCAATGCTGCCGTTTGCAGTGGACTCACTTGGGAGAGTACAGGCCACATGGTGAGAGAGCCCAGAACACAGGGCACTGCCTCATGATTAGGAGTAAGACATTTAAAATTAAATGAGAAATTTCTTCTCTTGGAGGGGGTGATCAATCTTTGGAATTCACTGCATCAAGAGATTGTGGTTGTTGAGTCGATAGCAATATGCAAGATTGGTAGATGTGAGATTGAAAAGCAAAATGGATATGGTTAAAAAATTACTAGTCTAGCTCTGAATGAATGGCGGAGCAGGCTATAGAGGGGGTGTATAAGCCTATCCTTGCTCCTATTTCAAGTTAATTCGAGTTTATTCTCATAAGCACAAGTATAAGCACATGGTCTTATGTACACACAAAGGCAATGAAAACCTTACATGCAGCAGCATCACAGGCACATAGCATCACATAGCAGCACTCACAGGAAATCAAACACAAGAAACCACGTAATACGAAATAAGTCAATTTTAGTACAAAGTGATCATAGTGGTTAGCAATTTGCTGGTTGCTTCAAGAACTGAATGGTTGAAGGGAAGAGTCTGTTCTTGAACTTGGTGGTGTGGGATTTCAAGCCGTACTTCTGTAGCTGTGAGAAAATGGCTTGGCCCAGATGGTGGGGATTTTTGATGATAGTGTTGACTTCTTGAGGGAGTACTTCATGTAGACACTACCGATGGTGGGGAGAGATGTGCCGATAGAGTCCACTACTCTCTGGAGTTTCTTGTGTTCCTGTGCATGGATGCTGTACCGGACCATGATGCAACCAGTCCCGATACTTTCAACAGTATATCTTTAGAAATTTGCTGATATGCTGAATCTCCTTAACCTCCTAAGTAAAAACACTGGTGCCATTTGCTTGTGAGTGCCTCTTACATGGAAAAGATAGGACTGCACAAATACATACCTTATTCAAGGCAAGAGAACCTGCTGCTCCAGAGGAACCATAAAGTCTTTCATATATATGCAGGCATTTGCTGTATTATCCAGCAGTAAATGTAGTTCAACCTCCTCTATTTCTTCTTTGATGTGGTGATGATGTTCTCTCCCTCAGACCTCACCCTCATCTCATTTTGGATGAATCACATTCCAATATCATTATTTTGCTTTCTGCAGTCCTCTTCACTCCGGCTCAGCAATCATTTGGTTGTTGCCACTTTGCTGTTTTTTGAAGCATTTTGTGCATGGATTGGTAATCACCTTTCGTACGTTACAACCGTGACTACAGTTTACAAAATATTTGTGCTTCTCTCCCTCCCCACGCCCATTTGGTCGCACTTCTGTCCACTTTCCTTCCAGTCCTGATGAAGGGTTTCAGTCCAAAACGTTGACTGTTCGTTTCCTTCTATAGATGCTGCCTGACCTGCTGAACTCCTCCAGCATTTTGTGGGCGTTGCTTTAAAAAGTACTTCGCTGACTATGAAAAGTTTGAAAAGCCTTGAGGTTGACAAATGAAACCAAATGAATAGAATTTCTTTCTGTCTTCCTTCCTTCAATGTGAGATTGTCAGTAGCAGGGACAGCACAGAGGAGAGCTCAAGGAGAGGAGATCCTGGGAATTACCAGTCATTCCACAATGGTTGCTGCAGACAGAAGCGAATAATTAACTTCTTCCCACACAGGTCTAACATGCACCAAGGACACATGGAAATTAGTTTAAAACATGGTACTTGGAATTGACTGAGCCCTACCCGAGTGCTGTTTTCCCAAGACTCAACTTTAAGTCTAAAATCTTTATATTATTAACATACACCCAGTGTATTCATCCTCATCAGCGGTGAAAAGGGTGAGCAGCTTTTGATTCCTGGACTTCAACATCTCAAAGGATCTATCCTGGGCCCAATACTTTGACACAATCATGAAGAAGGCATATCAGAAGCTCTACTTCATTAGGTTTGATGAGATTTGGAATGTTGCTCTTGCAAATTCCTATAGATGTACAGTGGGGAGCATTTTGCATCATACCTGGTGGGAAGGTGTCAAAACAAAAGATCTCAAGAGGTTACAGAGGTCCGTAGACTCAGCTAGCTCCATCATGAGAACAAGCTTCCAGACCATCAAGGGTATTTCCAAGAGGCAGTGCCTCAAGAAGGCGGCATCCATTACTAGTGACCTTCACCGTCAGAGACATGTCTTCTTGTTACCACTATTGCGAAGGAGGTGCAGGAGTATTTCAGAAACAGTTTCTACCCTCCGCCATCAGATTCCTGAAAAATCCTTGGTATTCCTTAGTTTTTACTTTTTTTTTGTAATTTACAGCAATTTTTGTCTTTGCACTGTATTGCTGCCACAAAACAAGAAATTTCATGCCATATTAGTCAGTGATAATAAACCTATCTCTAATTTTCAACTTAAACTTTTGAAATAAAGAAACCGACAGATGAATGCTACTGCAGCAGAGATTTCACTCCTGATAACTCCAGAAACAGATCATTGCACCCATGTGCTTTGGGAAAAATATGCCAATTAGTCTCACTTCCCAGTTCTTTCTCCCTGACCAGTAAATCTATCTGTTTTAATCACCAGTCCTCTTTCACAAGTTACTATGAACTGTTTTCCTTCACTCTTTCAGGGATCATAGTCCATTAATTTGCAACTTATTCTATTAAGATAAATTCTCATCTCCCCTTCAGTCTTTTTGTCAGTTCAAGAAGCATCTCTCTCCGGTTATTGACCCTCCTACTATTCTGCAGTCTTACATAACACGTGGACTATAGTGCAAGATCAAACATTTGGAGACGAATGGGGGAGAGTAGAAACATTATAAACAGAACCAATGGGTGGTACAGTAGGTAATGTCACTAACTCATAACTCCAATGTCACAGGTTCAATCTAGAACTCCAGTGCTGTCTGTGTGGAGTTTGCGTGCTATATATGACTGCAGGGGCTTCCTTCAGCATCCAAAAGGCAGGCTAATGGGTTGGTTAATTGGCTATGGTAAATCACCCCAAGTACAGATTCGGGGTGGAAGTGAATGATGTGTGAGAGAGAGTGGGTTACGGGACCAATTAACAGAACCATCAGGTTCCTGCAACAGTATGAATAACTTCACTCACCTCTTTGATGAACTGACTCCAGAAACTGTGCACTCACTTTCAAGGACTCCTCAACTCAGTATTATTTGCATGATTTGTCTTTTTTTACACATTGGTTGTTTGTCAACTTTGTTCTAAATTCTACTGGATTTCTGTATTTTCCTCTAAATGCCTGCAATAAAATGAATCTCAGGGTGACATATGCATACTTTGATAATAAATTTACTTTGAACATGAACTTTAAATTTAATAGGGAAATAGGAAGGGCCTCAATCTGAAATGCTGATGTCCATTTCCCACCACAGGTGCTACCTGGCCATTGAGTTCCTTAGCAATTAGTTTTTTGCTCAAAGTTCCAGCATCTGTTGCCTCAAGTCTGTGGGAAAGGGGGTGGACAGTATCTCTCTGTGAACTGGCATAGATTCAATGGGCCTAATAACATCTGTCACAGAGGAGGAGGTGAAAGTGTGAACCTGCTGCTCCCGTCAGAAACAAGGCAGATGAAAGTTTAAAATATAGGATATATTTTTGGCCGGCACAGATCCAGGCAACAGCATCATCCTCTGTTGAGCATAAAAAGCAACAGAGTGCACAGATGGTGTCTTTTCAACCTGTTACCAAGAATAAATGTTTCTGTACCAGCGACATTTGGCTCATTTTATTAGATCATTGATACCACACTAAGTGGGGGGGAGGGGGATATGGAGCTGATTTTCAACTAGTTATCTGCACACTGTGGATCAACTGCCCATTGCCCATTGGCATGGCTGCTCGATTTCAATCCTGCTCCCTTCCTGTTTCCATAATTCCTTTCTGTGTTCTTTGCAAATTGATCTGGTCTGTGTTTTGTAGCTTACATTTTAGTTCCGAGCTTTACCGTCTGTGGTGATTACTGTAGATGGCCTCAAATTCATTGTCATCCCTTTACTTTCTCCGCAGACAACAGAAAGAGGGTGGAGATTATTCAGCAGAGACAGTGTATTGGATTCATCGGAAAGTAAAAAGTTAACTGTGCTCAGGCTGTGGTTAATGGCTGTGTTACGGCCTGCAATGTAACAAATGTCTCCAAGGGGAAGGTGATTGGATAAGTCAAGTGGAAAAAGCTCCCCTTCCAATGAACACTCACATAATGCTCCAGTGTGCTTGCTCTGTAATGCCACTGACAGCCATGCAAAATGAAGTTTACGCAGCATTATTGCCGGGTTAAAAATAATCCAATGACATTCATACACCAGCCAGCTAGCCTGCTCAATCACCTTAGCTGCATTTTGTCCGATCTTCAAGAAACTAAATAGCACTCAGGATTAAGCATCATGTAAAACCACATGATCATGTGGTCCATCAATCTCAATTAATTTTTAAACCTCATTTTGCCATTTATTTTCTTTTCCCTGTATCTTGGCCACAGCATAAAAATATAGAATGCATGTGGTAAACCCACTTAAGAGAGATTCAAAACTCTGAGATAGATCTGCAGGTGATGATTTTTTAAATGACACACAGACCATTCATCCACCGTTCCGACTCAGTGTTTATGCTCTCAACTCGGCCTCCTGCATAACACTAACTCCTATCATTTGGTGATTAATACCCACTCTGCTTTGCAAACAAGTTGCTATATATTTTGCTTTGACCCTTGAAATCATTTCTATTCTACATACTGTAGAACACAGAATATTACAGCAGAGTACAGGCCCTTCGGTCCATGACTAGCCTTTCAACCTACTCCAAGATCAATCTAATCTTCCCTCCCATATGGCCCTCCATTTTTCTCCAATCACCTAAAAATTATGCCCCTCGCATAAGCTACTTCTGCCCTGAGAAATAGCCTCTGGCTATCCACTCAAACAATGCCTCTTAACATCTCGTACACCTCTATCAAGTCACATCTCATTCTCCTTTGCTCCAAAGAGACGAGCCCTAGCTGCTCAACCTTTCCTCATAAGACATATTCCCTCCGCAGCATCCCGATAAATCTTCTTTGCACCCTTTCTAAAATTTCCACATCCTTCCAATAATGAAGCAACCGGAACTGAACACCATATTCCAAGGGTGATATAACCAAAGTTTTATAGAGCTAAAACGTTACCTTGCGGCCCTTGAACTCAATCACGAAGGCCAACACACTATAGGCCTATTTAATAACCCTATCAATTTGTGTGACAACTTTGAGCTCTGATCTTCATCAAGTCTCCACCTGGAAGTGCCAAACTGGAAGCTTTCTGGAAAGCCAAATATATCACATCTGTTGCATTAAAAATTAGTATATCTTGTATTTTTTTTAAAGAACTCTTAAGATTCATCAGGCACGACCATAACCCCTGTAATCCTTGCAGACCAGTCTTTATTATACGTTTCTAGCTTCCCAATGATTTTTTATTACATTTCATTACATCTAGGCTCACAATCAATATAGCTTTCACCACTGCTGTTTGAATAATAGTTTCCAGCTCCTTGGGCTGTTTATTTTACATACGGAATTAAAGACTAAAAGATAAGATTAACTTTGCCACATGTACTTTGAAACACACAATGAAATGTGTTGTTTCAGTCGGCGACCCACATGATCTGAGGAAGGGCTGGGGACAGCCCGTGAGTGTCATCTGTTTTTGGCAACAATGTAGCACGTCTTTCGTATGCGAGAGAAATAAAGAACACTCGGAGGAAATCCATGCAGTTACAGGGGGAGTGTACAAACTCCTTAGAGACAGTGGCAGGAACTCAACCTGAGTTGCTGCTGCTGCAATGCCATACACTAACTGCTACACGACTACACCGCCTCCAATCAAAGTGGCTGTTTGCCCATCCTCTGGTACCAATCCCGATCCTAAACATATAACATAGAACATAAAGCCTTACAGCACCAAACAGGCCGTTCAGCTCAAGATGTGCTAACGTTTAAACCCTACTCCAAGATCAATCTAACCTTTCCCTCCTGCAAAGACCTCTATTTTTCTATTATCCATGTATCTATCTAAGAATTTCTTAAATGTCCCTAATGTATCTGTCTCTATGCCCAACCCCGGCAATGTGTTCCATGCAACCACCACATTCTGTGTTAAAAATGTACCTCTGACATCCTCTCTATGTACTTTCCCTCAATCACATTAAAATGATACCCCCTTGTATTAGCCATTTTTGCCCTAGGAAAAAGTCTCCGGCTACCCACTCAATCTATGCCTCTCATCATCTTGTACACATCTATCAGGTCATTCTCATCCTCCATCACTCCAAAGGGAAAACCCTAACTCAATCAACCTATTTTGATAAGACATGCTCTCCAATCCTGGTAAATCTCCTCTGCATGCTCTCTAAAGCTTCCACATCCTTCCTATAATAAGGCAATCAGAAAATGAACACAATCTTCTGAGCGTAGTCTAACCAGTTTTATAGAGCTGCAATATTATCTTGTGGCTCTTAACTCAATCCCCTGACTAATGAAGGCCAACATGCCACACATCTCTTTACCCATCCTATCAACTTGTGTGGCAACTCTGAGTGATCTGTGAATGAGTGCTCCAATATGATATATTTTAATCTGTGGAGCTGCAACCCAACTGGATTAGAGCTTTCATCAATTATGTTCCTGACTCTTCACATAAATGGCCTTGTGTCTCTTTGATTATTCATGTAGTTTATGAGATATGGGAACATAGGGGGTGGTGGTGTTGGCTCCAAGTCTAGCATTTGGAGACACAAGACTCTAGATGCCAGAATTTGGAGTAACACACAAAACGTTGAGGCTCTCAGCAGGTCAAGCAACTTTTGCGGAGGGAAATGGAGAAAATATACATCCTGATGAAGGTATATGACCTGGATATCGACTGTTCATTTCCTCCAAAGATACTGTCTGACCTGCTGAGTTCCTGCAGCATTTCAAAGTTCAAAGTATGTATATGTCACCATATACTACCTGAGCAACACACACAAAATGCTGGTGGAACGCAGCAGGCCAAACAGCATCCATAGGAAGGAGCACAGTCGACGTTTTGGGCTGAGACCCTTCGTCAGGACTAACTGAAAGAAGAGATAGTGAAATATTTGAAAGTGGGAGGGGGAGGGGAGATCCGAAATGATAGGAGAAGACAGGAGGGGGAGGGATGGAGCCAAGAGCTGGACAGGTGATTGGCAAAAGGGATACAAGGCTGGAGAAGGGAGAGGATCATGGGACGGGAGGCCTAGGGAGAAACAAAGGGGGAGGGGAGCACCAGAGGAAGATGGAGAGCAGGCAAGGAATTATTGTGAGAGGGACAGAGAGAGAAAAAAAGAGAGAGAAAAAGGAAAAAAGATGAATAAGGGATGGGGTAAGAACGTGAGGAGGGGCATTAATGGAAGTTAGAGAAGTCAATGTCATGCCATCAGGTTGGAGGCTATCCAGACAGAATATAAGGTGTTGTTCCTCCAACCTGAGTGTGGCTTCATCTTGACGGTAGCGGAGGCTGTGGATAGACATATCAGAATGGGAATGGGACGTGGAATTAAAATGTGTGGCCACTAGGAGATCCTGCTTTCTCTGGCAGACAGAGTGTAGGTGTTCAGCGAAACAGTCTCCCAGTCTGCGTCGGGTCTCGCCAATATATAGAAGGCTGCACCGGGAGCACTGGACGCAGTATATCACACCAGGCGACTCACAGGTGAAGTGTCGCCTCACCTGGAAGGACTGTCTGGGGCCCTGAATGGTAGTGAGGGAGGAAGTGTAAGGGCATGTGTAGCACTTGTTCCACTTACAAGGATAAGTGCCGGGAGGGAGATGGGTGGGACAAATGGACAAGGGAGTTGCGTAGGGAGCAATCCCTGCGGAAAGCAGAAAGAGTGGGGGAGGGAAAGATGTGCTTAGTGGTGCGATCTCGTTGGAGGTGGCGGAAGTTACGGATAATTATATGTTGGACCCGGAGGCCAGTGAGGTGGTAGGTGAGGACAAGGGGAACCCTATCCCCATCGTCCCGCCATCCCACCATCACTCTCTACTTGACTCCCTTGTCCATTCGTACCCCCCATCCCTTCCCACCCATCTCCCTCCCGGCACTTATCCTTGTAAGTGGAACAAGTGCTACACATGCCCTTACACTTCCTCCTTCACCACCATTCAGAGCCCCAGACAGTCCTTCCAGGTGAGGCGACACTTCATCTGTGAGTCGGCTGGTGTGATATACTGCGTTCGGTGCTCCCGATGTGGCCTTCTGTATATTGACGAGACCCAACGCAGACTGGGAGACCGTTTCGCTGAACACCTACGCTGTCTGCCAGAGAAAGCAGGATCTCCTAGTGGCCACAGATTTTAATTCCATGTCCCATTCCCATTCTGATATATCTATCCATGGTCTCCTCTACTGTCAAGATGAAGCCACACTCAGTTTGGAGGAACAACATCTTATATTCCGTCTGGGTATCCTCCAACCTGATGGCATGAACATTGACTTCTCTAACTTCCGTTAATGCCCCTCCTCCCGTTCTTACCCCATTCTTTCTTTCTTTCTTTCTTTATTTTTCTCTCTCTCTCTGTCCCTCTCACAATAACTCCTTGCCTGCTCTCCATCTTCCTCTGGTGCTCCCCTCCCCCTTTCTTTCTCCCGAGGCCTCCCGACCCATGATCCTCCCCCTTCTCCAGCCTTGTATCCCTTTTGCCAATCAACTTTCCAGCTCTTGGCTCCATCCCTCCCCCTCCTGTCTTCTTCTATCATTTCAGATCTCCCCCTCCCCCTCTCAAATCTCTTACTATCTCTTCTTTCAGTTAGTCCTGCCGAAGGGTCTCGGCCTGAAACGTCGACTGTGCTTCTTCCTATGGATGCTGTCTGGCCGTCCTGCTGCGTTCCACCAGCATTTTGTGTGTGTTGCTTGAATTTCCGGCATCTGCAGATTTCCTCATGTTTGCGTTTTTAAAAATACTACCTGAGGTTCATTTTCCTGCAGATATTCACAGGAGAACAACAAAATACAACAGAATCAATCAAAAACTACAAAGACTCACAAGCATCTTATGTGCAAAAAGGACAACCATGCAAATAAATAAATAAATAAAATTTAGAACATGAGCTGTAGAGTCTTTGAAAGTGAATCCACAGGCTCTGAAGGTGTAGAAGTGAGTGAAGTTATCCACCTGTCTGATAACAGTTCCCGGTGTAGGTGATGGGGCATCAAGAACATTACGACTTCAGAAGGAATTACAATGTCAACTATACCAGTGACTCCTCTCTCCGATGCTCTAAACAAATTTTATGCAACACAGTGCTGGCCATGAAAGCTACCCCCATCCTAGGTGAGCAGCCAGTGCCTGTAACAGCAGCAGGCATGAAAAGAATCTGCAGAGAGTCAACCCTCAAGGCGGCCGGCTAGACAACTTCCCACGCTGAGTACTCAAGGAATGTGCACACCAGCTCACTGACATGTTTATAGACATCTTCAACACTTCACTCATCCAGGCTGCTGTCCCTACATGCTTCAAATCAGCCACCGTTAGCTCTAACACCTTCAGAGCTAAATGACTACTGTTCAGTGGGCCTGACAGCGGTCATCATGAAGTGCTTTGAACATCCGATAGCAGCACATATCACAAACTCCACTCCTGCCACATTGGACAGTCACCAATATACTTAGACAGAACCATTCTGTGACAGATGCCACAGCATTTGTCATTCACCTGCCCCCGACACATCTAGAAAACGAGGACACTTATGTCAGAATGCTGCTTCCAGATTTCAGTTTGGCATTCAACACTATTGTCCCACAGAAACTTCTACTTCTGAGTCTAAAGATACCACCGTGCAGCTGGGTGTTGGACTTCCTGAGCCTGTTGCTGTGCACTCTGCTCACGATTGCATGGCCAAACACCTGAGCAATCACATCGTCAGGCTCATTGATGACATGACAATGGTGGGGCTTATCACCAACAACGACGAGACGGCCTATAGAGAGGTGGTGGAAGAGCCTGAGGTGTGATGGCAGGCAAATAACTTCTATAATGTCAACAGGACAATGAAGATGGTTATTAACTTCTGGAGAATTCACACCATTCACACTCCTTGTTACATTGGCGACACAGCAGTGGAAACTGTGAGCAGTTTAAAACTCCTGGGAGCTAATATCACACGTAACCTGTCATGGTCAGAGACTACATTGTGCACAGTCAAGAAAGCTTACCAACACCTCTGAGATGGCGCCAAATGGCTGTCCCTTCAAACTCATCCTCTCTTTAATGTCTCTTTTTTCCATTTCAGGGTGGCTGGGGTTTTATCAAGGTTCTTGATCTGCAACAGCACTCAAACTGTGGTTTCTTCATGGCGACAAGTTCCCATTCTTGGAGCTCACTGACCAACCGGCTGTTTTCCGTCGTTCTTCAGGCGTGGCATGGTAGACGGCTGATTCCAGGCTAGTATCGCTGACTGAGGCAATGCAGAAGAAGGGACATCAGGATTTTGTAATGGCGGATGCTGCAGATGGATGTCTCTGTACTCGAGCAATTCCTCCCTCTCCCTCTCTTTCTCTCGATGGTATGGAGAGTTTCTGTCAATTCTTGAGTTGGAGAATCTCAGAATAAAAAGTGATGTGGCAGACTGTAACACTGTAATAACAACGGTTTGTCAGTCTTCCCTTTCGCTCTCTGTCCCTTGTTAGTGAGACGGAGGGAGAGGGAGAGCACCTGTTGCATGTCAAGCTGTCGAGTAAACAATGGTTTTTGTTGACTGCCGATCATGGTCTCTCTTTGGGGGCTTTGCAGTTGTTTGGTAGGAGGTGGGCGTTGATGCTTTCTGCTGAAATGGGTGGGGGGGTGGGGCTGCCTGTGCACGGGATGGGGCAGAGGGGGCTTTGGGGTTCTAATGTTTTGCTGTCATTCATTCTTTTGGGGTTCTGTCTTTCATGGATGTCTGTGAAGAGCAAGAATTTCAGGTTGTGTACTGTATACATTCTCAGATACTAAATGGAATCATTTGAACTTTCTGAGAAGGCTGAAGACGGCTGACCTTTGCATATCCATACTTATGTCATTCTACAGATACGCAGTTGAGAGCATCCTAACAAGCTGCATCACTGCTTGATACAGAAATTGCTCAATGGTGAACAGGAAGGCTCTGCAACAGGTAGTCAAAACTGCCCAATGCACCAGCCTACCCACCATCAATAATATATATACAGAAAGGTGTCAGAAAAAAGCCTGTAACACCATGATGGATCCCATCCACCCAGCTCATGGACTACCATTAGGGAGGAGGCTACGCAGAATCCATGCTAGGCTCACCAGACTCAAAAACAGTTATTTTCCTCAAGCAGTAATATTGATCAACACCTCCACCCACTAACTCCCACCACTACTTTATTTCCCATCAGCCACCTTATGTTGGGCACGTGGCCAAGTGGTTAAGGCGTTCGTCTAGTTATCTCAAGGTCACTAGTTCGAGCCTCAGCTGTGGCAGCGTGTTTGTGCCCTTGAACAAGGCACTTAATCACACATTGCTCTAGTCTGTGTGAGCAGTGGTGCCCCACACAGACTTCCAATCTGCGCCTTGTAAGGCATGAAAATGTCTGACACAGGCCTCTCATGGTCTGAGTTGACGTTCCCCCCCCCCCCCCCCCGGCCACCTTATGAAAATGCAACCAATCTATGTATATAAGCTATCTATCTTTTTATATGTATTGTGTACTTATTATTATTGTGTCCTTTTTGTGAGGTATTAACTATTCCTGAACCTGGTGGCTCCTGTACCTCCTGTCCAATGGCAGCATTTTACGTGAAGGCCAAAGATAGTTGCCCATTTTGACAGCCCTCATGAAGGCAGCGGTAAGCTGCCTTCTTGACCTGATGCAGTCCTCCTGAAGGTGCTCCCACAGTGCTGTTGGGGAGCTGCACAGAAGAACAGAACACTGTGTAACCATCCTGTCAGTGAGGAAAATCATTGATAAACAGTTAGAGATTGCTGAGCCAGAACCATTGCCCTGAGGTAGTCCCATAGCTGAGAGAGTTCTGTCCATCATTCAGCCTGTCTGGTAAATACCACAGCAAGGTAATTATTTACTAATTCTGCCATTTTGCTATCATGACATGACAGTTTATTATGTGTTTCCCTTGGTAACACCGTCTCCAGATTTATCTCTTATGATATACAGCTCTGTGAAATATTAGTTTCATTTTTCTTAATTTAAATATTCCCCCATGATTACACTTTGCTGTCTTCTGAATTCTTCAATGTTCTTGGTTTTCCTTCTACTGTTATCTAAGCAACTTGTAATGCTTTAACTTATTTTTTTAATAATTCATTGTGTGTAACTGTTAGCTAGATAGTTCTTGTGGATTCAGACACTCCCATTGCTGTTATTTTGCTGCATTTATCAGCTTTTATTTTTGCTTATTTTCCCAGGATCCATTTTAATTCCCTTAAAATCAGAATGCGGCTCTTTATCTTGACACACTCAGTCTCTTTCTTAAACTTTATAAATTGCTCACTGTTGGACGATTGTGATCTATGTATTTCCAGAATGTTCTGCCTTTGCTTTGTACATCTAGAAACTTTTATTCTTTGTACAGAAGTCAAATCAATTATCTATCAGCAGCAGTAGGAAGAGCAGGTCATTTAATACCTCCCACCTCTGCGTGAAATCTCACCTCTATGCCACTTTCTAAATTCATCCCATATTCCGTGTATCTCGTAAAAGAGGGAGAATATCTTCTTTATGAATGTCACTGAGCCATCATTCACAATGCATATGTAAGTTTAACAAAAGTCAAGGAGAAATGAGATGACAATTTTGTTTCAAGAAAAGCAGAGTGCACTGATAATCTGGCCTCTGCAAGCTGTCCCTGGGTAATGAATGGGTTCCAGTTTTACAAATGCCCTGAAGATGATTTTGCCCATAAGTCAGAAAATACACTGATGTTTGGAACTACATCTTCGCAGCATAGTAACGAATTGATAAGAAACAACAATTATTAAACATGGAGAGCAAAAGCTAGACAGAGAAAGAGAGATTGCCACTCCTAGGAACAAAAGGCCAGCACACATCATGGCCTAGGGGTCTGCACTGTGCTGTACTGTTTTATGTTCCTGTGGTTATAACTACAACACTCATCCTCTTCCTTCTACACACCACACCACAGTCTTTACAAACTCTGGGCTTGAACGCCATTTATCTGGTGGCTGATTCTCTGATCTCCTTAAGCCTCTGGGCTTTCCCTGAAATATCAAAGTTGCTGGTGAACGCAGCAGGCCAGGCAGCATCTCTAGGAAGAGGTACAGGCGATGTTTCAGGCCGAGACCCTTCGTCAGGACTAACTGAAGTGAAGGAAGAGCTAGTAAGAGATTTGAAAGTGGGAGGGGAAGGGGGAGATCCGAAATGATAGAAGACAGGAGGGGGAGGGATGGAGCCAAGAGCTAGACAGGTGATTGGCAAAAGGGATATGAGAGGATCGTGGGCCAGGAGGCCGAGAGAGAAAGAAAAGGGGGAGCAGGGAAAAAAGCCCAGAGGATGGGCAAGGGGTATAGTGAAAGGGACAGAGGGAGAAAAAGGAGAGAGAGAAAAAGAATGTGTGTATATAAATAAATAACGGATGGGGTATGAGGGGGAGGTGGGGCATTAGCAGAAGTTTGAGAAGTCAACGTTCATGCCATCAGGTTGGAGGCTACCGGACGGAATATAAGGTGTTGTTCTTCAAACCTGAGCGTGGCTTCATCTTTACAGTAGAGGAGGCCATAGATAGACATATCAGAATGGGAATGGGATGGGGAATTAAAACGTGTGGCCACTGGGAGATCCTGCTTTCTCTGGCGGACAGAGCGTAGGTGTTCAGCGAAAAGATCTCCCAGTCTGCGTCGGGTCTCGCTAATATATAGAAGGCCACATCGGGAGCACCGGACGCAGTATATCACCCCAGCCGACTCACAGGTGAAGTGTCGCCTCACCTGGAAGGACTGTCTGGGGCCCTGAATGGTGGTGAGGGAGGAAGTGTAAGGGCATGTGTAGCACTTGTTCCGCTTACAAGGATAAGTGCCAGGAGGGAGATCGGTGGGGAGGGTTGGGGAGGGAACGAATGGACAAGGGAGTCACGTAGGGAGCGATCCCTGCGGAAAGCAGAGGGCGGGGGAGACCCCTGACCCTTGTTGACTTCACCTGTGAGTCGGCTGGGGTGATATACTGCGTCCGGTGCTCCCGATGTGGCCTTCTATATATTGGCGAGACCCGACGCAGACTAGGAGTTTGTTTTGCTGAACACCTACGCTCTGTCCGCCAGAGAAAGCAGGATCTCCCAGTGGCCACACATTTTAATTCCACGTCCCATTCCCATTCTGATACGGCCTTCTCTACTGTAAAGATGAAGTCACACTCAGGTTGGAGGAACAATATCTTATATTCTGTCTGGGTAGCCTCCAACCTGATGGCATGAACACTGACTTCTCTAACTTCCGCTAATGCCCCACCTCCTCCTCGTACCCCATCCGTTATTTATTTATATACACACATTCCTTTTCTCTCTCTCCTTTTTCTCCCTCTGTCCCTCTCACTAGACCCCTTGCCCATCCTCTGGGTTTCCCCCCTCCCCCTTTTCCTTCTCCCTGGGCCTCCTGTCCCATGATCCTCTCGTATCCCCTTTTGCCAATCACCTGTCCAGCTCTTGGCTCCATCCTTTCCCCTCCTGTCTTCTCTTATCAGTTTGGATCTCCCCCTCCCCCTCCCACTTTCAAATCTCTTACTAGCTCTTCCTTCAGTTAGTCCTGACGAAGGGTCTCGGCCTGAAACGTCGACTGTACCTCTTCCTACAGATGCTGCCTGGCCTGCTGCGTTCACCAGCAACTGTGATGTGTGTTGTTTAAATTTCCAGCATCTGCAGAATTCCTGTTGTTAAAGTAATCCTTTCTGCCCACACGAATTCCAGATCCTTCCATTCTCTGCATATTCATGTGTCCATCTAAGAGCCTCTAAATGTCTTTGTTTGTATTTGCCCCCACCCCTGGCAGTGCATTCCATGCACCCAGCACTCTCTCTGTACTTCCTTTCAAGTGACCTCCTCTCACCTTAAGTGAAGCCCAATAGTTTCCCAGAATGCTTAGGGTAATCGTCAATGGCATCATGCTCCTTATTAATATTATTTCTGGAGACTTTGCTCATTCCCTCCTCCTCATTGTGTGAAGTTCACCCCCAGACCTCTCCTCAGACCATGACACTTGTGCCACTTTCTTTACAATCTCAAAAGTTTTTCAAAGATATTTAATATTGACACATTGACAGCCATACCAACCCCAATATGCACAGTATATTGGTCCACTTGTAATTATGGTTGTCCCTAATGCACAACTAATTTTACCAGATCCTCTAGCATACAGATTGCCGAGTTAACAAGCACACAATTCACAAGATCATTCCTTTAACCTTTCTCAAAGATTGGAATCTGTGACTACGTCCAATGAGCTGTAAAATAAAATTCCCATCACACTGTCCCAAGCCTCAGTTCTCATTTATTTAAGTGCTCTTGGACGCATTCCATCTGCTACTGCGTTATTTGGGTTCAGCAAGGCATTTGTTTCTCAAATCAGCCTTTCTATTACTGACCCCTATTCTCTCCCTGAACAAAAGTGGAATAATAATTATCAGGGGAAGGCACCTACAGCATTTTTTTTTGCCTGAACAAAAGTCATGAAAGAGTGAAGGTGTGTGTTTTAAAGCTAGAAATAATGTTCCATGAAAATGCAGTGGAATATATCCGAGGTTCAGATATAAATTACGCTTGCAGATACATGTCACCTTTGTGCATACCACACATTCAATATTGGAATTTGAATTTAAAATTTGCATTTAATGAATTTTCTTTTAATAAACATGATTTTTTTTGTATTTAGTTAAAGGGTAGATTAGCAATGAAACATTTAGGTTAAACTGCTTGTAGCACTGGGGGTAAGAGCTAGGATAGTGATTACAAGGCAGTTGACTCACAGGAGGGCTTTAGATGACATAACAAAACACACAAGCAATCAAGCTGTTCATTTCATTTATATGAACTGTGAGATGAGACTGCAGACAGCGCATTAGTTGAGAACTATTTCTCAGTCTCTTCCCAACCCCTGGGGTGTCAAGGCAGATGTTAGCAACTAGCAGACTTATGCATTTGATGTGTGAACATCTCTACTGAGGAACTGAATCACTGAATATTATGGAGCAGGAGGAGGCTACTTGGCCAATCAAGTCAGTGCTGGCTTGTTCAAACAATAACTCAATTAATTCCGTATTCCTCCAGTATCCCCGCAAATTTTATTTCTCCTTGGCATATTTAAACAATTGCCTTTTGAAGACAATCTCTCAAATCTATTTCCATCACCATACCCTCCATCACATTCTAAACCATAACTATTTGTGTGGTGAAAACAGTTTTATTCATGTGGCCTCGGATCCTTCTGCCAATCACCTCGAATCTGTTCCCCTGGTTATCCGCTAGCCGTTTCACTACACAATTTTAAACACACAAATCAATAAACAACACAGTAACCTGCACCAGAGAAATCCAATAGTGGGAAAGTGTAAGAATGAAACCTCGTTTAAACCTGTGCAGGTTTTAAATGAATGGGAGTTACTTGGACGAGCTATCAACCGTACAACCCAGTAATTTTTATGTGTACTGGGTTAGCTGATTGTGGTTAGGTCACTGGTGGGAGAGTGCAGTTTATTTTGAAGTCTTTCTGCAAGAGGGGTGGGAAAATTCTCCTTTTCTCCCCGTACAATGGTTTATTGGTTTTACCTTATGTTCTCACCGGCTTAGGAAGGTGTCACATAATTCTAGCGACATAGGTTTAATCTGGACCATGGCTGCTGTCTGCGTGGAATTTGTATCTTTCCTCTGTGACTGTGTGGGATTCCTCAGGCTGCTCATGTTTAAATTTAAGCTAGGTTTAAGATTAACTTTAATTGTCAGTCAACTACAGAGATGAATACAGCCAAATGAAACAGTGTCACACAGAGCACAAGGTACATATAGTACTGTGTAAAAGTCGTACACACACACATTTATAGCTGGGGTGTCTAAGACTTTTGCACGGTAATGTAGTAATGTTATGTATTGTGCTGCACTGCTGCTGCTGCAAAAATTCACGACATGTGAATGATGGTAAGCCTGGTTGTGATATGGGTCTCTATTGTGGACTGAAAGTGAGACGGGGCAGGAAGATGGGAATTGTGGCTGGGAAAAGGGAAAAAGAGAGGAGAGGGAGCAGGAAGCACCATAAAGACATTCTGTAATGACCAATAAACCAATCAATTGGAATCAAATGACTTTCCTTGGTGTCTCAGGGCTGGGTGTGTCTGTACCCATGCCATCCCCCCACTCCAATACTTCTCTGCCAACTGTTCCACAGTCCTCCCACAGCACTCCACCCTCACCATTCCCAACTCCTTTGCTCCCACCAGATTTACAAATTCCACATTAACAAACTGTACAAAGTCTTAGGCACCTTAGCTACATATATGCCTAAAACTTTTACATAGTACTGTATATGGTGACATATACAGTGGCATGCAAAAGTTCGGGCACCCCTGGTCAAAATTTCTGTTACTGTGAACAGCTAAGCAAGTAAAAGATGACCTGATTTCCAAAAGGCATAAAGTTAAAGATGACACATTTCCTTTCTTTTTAAATCTTTTTATTGAGTAAGTATACAAAAAAGGTAAGCCATATAAACATTAATACAATGTTAAAGTATAATAAAATTCCAAAAGATAACAATACCAAAAAGAAAATACTACAAACAATGTAATTTAAGCATAAGAAACCAAGATAACATAATAGTATACTAGATTTTATATATATCAATGGAAAAAAAAGAAAAAAAAACCCCAAAAAAAAACCCACCGTGCAACTAACTAAAAGCAAAGCAAAGCAATGGGCTAACTTGAAACCAAACAGAGTTAAACTTAAAATCACGTCCTCAATCCCGACCTCCATTAAAACAGTGAAGAAAAAACAAGAAGGGTAAATATTACATTAAATGAAAATATCGAATAAAAGGTCCCCAAATCTGTTCAAATTTAAATGAAGAATCATAAAGGTTACTTCTAATTTTCTCCAGATTCAAACATAAAATCGTCTGAGAAAACCAAAAAAAGGTAGTTGGAGCATTAAGCTCTTTCCAATGTTGTAAAATACATCTTTTCGCCATTAAAGTAAGAAATGCAATCATTCTACGGGCTGAAGGGGAAAGATTACTAGAAATTTTAGGTAGTCCAAAGATAGCAGTAATAGGGTGAGGAGAGATATCTATATTTAATACCTTAGAAATAATATTGAAAATATCTCTCCAAAAAGTTTCCAAAGTAGGGCAAGACCAAAACATATGAGTTAAAGAGGCTATCTGCCCCGAACATCTATCACAGAAAGGATTAATATGCGAGTAAAAACGCGCTAACTTATCTTTGGACATATGTGCTCTATGAACTACTTTAAATTGAATTAGGGAATGTTTAGCACAAATAGAGGAAGTATTAACTAATTGTAAAATCTGCCCCCAATCATCCACAGAAATGGTAAGCCCCAATTCCTGTTCCCAATCTACCCTAATCTTATCAAATGGAGCTTTCCTAAGTTTCATAATAATATTATAAATCATAGCCGATGCACCTTTCTGACATGGATTAAGGTTAATTATCGAATCTAAAATATATATAGGAGGAAGCATTGGAAAGGAAGAAAGTATAGTACTTAGGAAATTTCTAACTTGTAAATATCTAAAAAAATGTATTCTTGATAAGTTATATTTATTAGATAATTGTTCAAAAGACATAAGGGAACCATCTAAAAATAAATCCAAAAACCGTAAAATACCCTTAGTCTTCCAAGTTTGAAAAGCGCGATCCGTAAAAGAGGGAGGAAAAAATATGTTACCTAAAATAGGAATCGCTAACCCGAATTGATTAAGATCAAAAAATTTTCTGAATTGAAACCAAATGCGCAAAGCATATTTAACTATCGGGTTAGAGACCTGCTTAAGGCGTTTCGAATCAAAAGGAAGAGAGGAACCTAAAATAGAACCAAGTGTATAACCCTGAACAGATTGTAATTCCAATGCTACCCATTTAGGAATAGATAGTATGTCCCGGTCAAGTAACCAAAATTTCATATGTCGAATATTAATAGCCCAATAATAAAATCTAAAGTTAGGTAATGCTAAACCTCCATCTCTCTTAGCTTTCTGTAAATGTATTTTACCCAGTCTCGGATTCTTATTCTGCCAAATAAATGAAGAAATTTTAGAGTCAACTTTATCAAAAAAAGATTTAGGAACGAAAATTGGTAATGCCTGAAACACATATAAAAATTTTGGCAAAAAAAACATCTTAACTGCATTAATACGACCAATCAAAGTTAAATATAAGGGAAACCATTTAGATGAAAGTTGAGTAATATGGTCTATTAATGGTAAAAAGTTAGTCTTAAATAAATCTTTATGTTTACAAGTAATTTTAATCCCAAGATATGAAAAGTAATTATTAATCAATTTAAATGGAAATTTATAATATAAGGGAAGATGTTTATTAATCGGAAAAAGTTCACTCTTACTAAGATTTAATTTATAACCTGAGAAAAGACCAAATTGTGCTAATAACTCTAAAACAGCAGGAATGGATCTCTCAGGATTAGAAATATATAAAAGTAAATCATCAGCATAGAGTGATAATTTATGGGACTTTAATCCCCGAGTTATCCCAGTAATATTTGAAGATTCTCGAATAGCAATTGCAAGAGGTTCTAATGCAATATCAAATAATAGGGGACTAAGAGGACAGCCTTGTCGAGTACCACGAAAGAGAGGAAAGAAAGGTGAGTTTAAGGAGTTAGTACGAACCGAGGCTACAGGGGAGTGATATAACAGTTTAATCCAGGATATAAATTTCAAGCTAAAATTAAACATTTCAAGCACCTTAAATAAATAAGGCCATTCTACTCTATCAAAAGCTTTCTCGGCATCTAAAGAAATAACACACTCAGGAACATTTTGTGAGGGAGTATAAACGATATTTAACAATGTACGAATATTATAAAAAGAGTAACGACCTTTAATAAAACCCGTTTGGTCTTCCGAAATAATAGAAGGAAGTACTTTTTCTAGTCTATTTGCTAATAACTTAGAAAAAACTTTAGAATCAACATTTAATAAAGATATTGGTCTATAAGATGCACATTGAGCAGGGTCTTTATCCTTCTTTAGTATTAAAGAAATTGATGCTCTATTAAAAGATTCCGGAAGTTTACCAAGTTTCAAAGAAGCCTCAAAAACCTTACAGAGCCAAGGAATCAATAAAGAAGCAAAACATTTATAAAATTCAACGGTAAACCCATCAGGGCCAGGAGCTTTCCCCAGATTCATAGAAAAAATAACATTCTTAATCTCATCCATTGTAATGGAAGTATCCAATAAAGAAGACATATCCTGTGAAATCTGAGGGAAGTCTAACTTATCTAAAAAATCATTCATATATTTAGAATCTCGAGGAGACTCTGATTGATATAAAGAAGAATAAAAATCACAAAAGGTTTGATTAATCCCCACATGATCCAATATCAATCGATCATTTTGGTTATAAATCTGATTGATTTGAGATTTAACATAATTAGATTTCAATTGATTAGCCAGCAGCTTGCCAATTTTATCACTGTGAACATAAAAATCACTTCTTGTTTTCTTTAATTGGTTTACAATTGAGGACGAGAGTAGTAAACTGTGTTCCATTTGAAGTTCAGTTCTTTGTTTGTATAGCTCCTCAGAAGGAGCCATAACATATTTCTTATCAATTTCTTTAATCTTGTCCACAATTGCCATCTCCTCCTGCTTCTGTTTCTTCCTCAAAGCAACGGAATACGAAATAATCTGACCCCGAATATAGGCTTTAAAAGTGTCCCAAAGAGTGTTAACCGAAATATCTTCTGTATGGTTAATTGTAAAAAAAAGCTCAATCTGTTCATTCATAAAATTAACAAAGTCCGAGTCCTGAAGCAACAGCGAATTAAAACGCCATTGTCTATTGTTTGGTATATTGGCCATAATTTTAATAGAAAGCTTAAGTGGAGCATGATCCGAAATGGTTATAGAATCATAATCACATTTAATCACTGAAGGAATGAGACGAGAATCAATGAAAAAATAATCAATTCTTGAATAGGAATGATGAACATGTGAAAAGAAGGAAAAATCTTTTTCCTGAGGATGCAGAAAACGCCAAATGTCCGTCGACCCAGAATCAGAAAGGAAAAAATTAATCAAATTTGCAGATTTATTAGGTAAAGTCCGTAAAGGAGCCGAACGGTCCAAAGCTGGAGATAAACAGGTATTAAGATCTCCGCCCCAAATCAATGAAAACTCGTTCAAATTCGGAAACTGATCAAACAATGATTTATAAAATTCCGGACAATCCATATTAGGAGCATAAACATTAACCAAAACTACTTTTTTATTAAATAGTAAACCACTAACCAATAAAAATCTACCATTCGGATCAGAGATAATATCCTGTTGTATAAAAGTAACTGAGGAGTCTATAAAAATAGAGACGCCTCGAATCTTAGCATTGGAGTTCGAATGAAATTGTTGTCCCTTCCAGAATTTGAAAAAACGTAGTCTGTCCCCCCTCCGTACATGGGTCTCTTGTAAAAATAAAATTTGTGCTTTAAGTCTCCGGAACACTTTAAAAACTTTTTTCCTTTTAATAGGATGATTAAGACCATTAGTATTCCAGGAGACAAAATTAATAATAGACTCCATAAATCCTAAAGTCAACCCACAACAAGGAGGATTGACAATAGGCGCGACCCACAAACCCGGAGAGGAAACAGAACATACAAAAGATACCGGGGAAAAGGACGCAACCAATACTTCAATAATGTATATAGCCCAAAGAGAAACAAACTAAAACGTGAAGCCCCTCCCACCACCCCCCACCCCAAGACCCCAAGGCGAAATCTAAAGCAGACCCGCCAGAAAGAAGCAAGCGCTAAAACTACCCCCATGACTTCCGGTATACGCTCCCTAAAAAAAAGGTATAAATATGAAAAGGATCAGCTAATTGTAAAACAGTAAAAAAATAAGTAAAAAAAAGTTAGCTCAATTAAAATACACACAGAACAGAACAAAAGCCGGAAAGTATATATTAAAAAAAAACACAATAAACCTCAAACTCATGAATAGACACAGCAACAAAAAAAATAGGATTATTAACATAAAATGATTATAAAAAGCAAAACAGAATAAAATTAAAAAAAAAACTACAAAATTTAAGGCCGCACAGGAAATACGTAAGATGACAAAAGGGAAGTAACCACCCAGAATCCCCTGGGAAAAGAAAGAAATGACGCAGTTAAAAAGAAAGTTTAGCAGCCATATTAAGAAATCGAAAGTAAACTTTTCTGCCCAAATAGGGCACAGAAAAGTTAAAACCAACCAATTCACAGCCTCCGATCAACGGAGAAAATTAAAAAAAGGCAATTAAGATGTTGAGGATGAAAGTTGATCCAGATAACTCTGGGCATCCGATGGAGAATCAAAAAAACGAAGGGCTCCATCTAACATGCGAATCCTTAGACGTGCAGGGTACAGCAGCGCTGGTCTTAAATCCATCTTATAGAATTCCGACATCACGGATCTGTAACGGACCCGTTGGTCCCAGATTGGTTTACTGAAATCTTCCACGAATCGGAACTTAAGATCCGAAAAATCAATGAAACCTTTAAATCGAGCGAATCGAAACAGTCTCTCCTTGTCTTGAAAGTAATGAAAACGTAAGATAACATGCCTAGGTCTATCTGACCTAGACGAGTATGATGGGATTCTGTGAACACGATCCAGTAGCGGTGGTTGGTCAGGAAATACAGTAGGGAATGCATCTTTTAAAAGTTGGGAGAAATATTTCATAGGGTTGTTAGCTTCCACGGCTTCCCTGACGCCAATCATTCGTAAATTCTGCCGTCGCATTCTAGATTCCAAGTCAGAGTTTTTAAAAGTCAAAAAGTCAAGTTTCTTGTTCATTACATTAATTGTTTCTTCGATTTTCCCCATCTTAAGCTCACTTTGTTGCGCGGATTTTTGAAGATCAGATATAGCCGACTGATGTTCCGCAATACATGTTTGCATCTTATCAATTAAATCGGCAATTTTCTGGAACTTAGTTGAGATTTCCGTATGAATCAGGTCTTTAACAAAGCCCACAATTTCTGTACGAATCATCTCCCTAACAGAGGTTGAAATTTCCCTCTGAATTAACTCCGATATCGCTTTCAAAGTCACCGGTGATTCAGTCGGAGGGAGATCCGTAGCTTTCGGTTTAACCGGAGGTTTACCATCCTTGCCGTCTTTCCCGTTCTTAGACATAGCCGATCTCAGTATCATCCAATTGTCAGAGAATTCAGTTTAATTCAAAGTATTGTAAAAATTGATGCCTTAATAGTTAATTAAAGTATAGCTGACCATAGAGAGAAAAAACTCAGAGGTAATGGAGCGAGTCAAGAACGCGACTTCACTCCATGAGCGCTACCGGAAGTCCCCCAAGATGACACATTTCCTTAATATTTTAAGCAAGATTACTTTTTTTACTTCCATCTTTTACAGTTTCAAAATAACAAAAAAAGGAACAGGGCCCAAAGCAAAAGTTTGGGCACCCTGCATGGTCAGTACTTAGTAACACCCCCTTTGGCAAGTATCACAGCTTGTAAGCGCTTTCTGTAGCCAGCTAAGAGTCTTTCAATTCTTGTTTGGGGGTTTTTTGCCCATTCTTCTTTGCAAAAGGCTTCTAGTTCTGTGGGATTCTTGGGCTGTCTTGCATGCACTGCTCTTTTGAGGTCTATCCACAGATTTTCGATGATATTTAGGTCAGGGGACTGTGAGGGCCATGGCAAAACCTTCAGCTTGCGCCTCTTGAGGTAGTCCATTGTGGATTTTGAGGTGTGCTTAGAATCATTATCCTGTTGTAGAAGCCATTCTCTTTTCATCTTCAGCTTTTTTATAGACGGTGTGATGTTTGCTTCCAGAATTTGCTGGTATTTAACTGAATTCATTCTTCCCTCTACCAGTGAAATGTTCCCCGTGCCACTGGCTGCAACACAAGCCCAAAGCATGATCGATCCACCCCCGTGCTTAACAGTTGGAGAGGTGTTCTTTTCATTAAATTCTGCACCCTGTTTTCTCCAAACATACCTTTGCTCCTTGAGGCTAAAAAGTTCTATTTTAACTTAATCAGTTCACAGGACTTGTTTCCAAAATGCATCAGGCTTGTTTAGATGTTCCTTTGCAAACTTCTGACGCTGAACTTTGTGGTGAGGACGCAGGGAAGGTTTTCTTCTGATGACTCTTCCATGAAGGTCATATTTGTGCAGGTGTCGCTGCACAGTAGAACAGTGCACCACCACTCCAGAGTCTGCTAAATCTTCCTGAAGGAATTTTGCAATCAAACAGGGGTTTTGATTTGCCTTTCTAGCAATCCTACGAGCAGTTCTCATGGAAAGTTTTCTTGGTCTTCCAGACCTCAACTTGACCTCCACCGTTCCTGTTAACTGCCATTTCTTAATTACATTACGAACTGAGGAAACGGCTACCTGAAAAAGCTTTGCTATCTTCTTATAGCCTTCTCCTGCTTTGTGGGTATCATTTATTTTAATTTTCAGAGTGCTAGGCAGCTGCTTAGTGGAGCCCATGGCTGCTGATTGTTGGAACAAGGTTTGAGGAGTCAGGGTATTTATAAAGCTTTGAAATTTGCATCATCTGGCCTTTCCTAACGATGACTGTGAACAAGCCATAGCCCTAACAAGCTAATTAAGGTCTGAGACTTTGGTAAAAGTTATCTGAGAGCTCAAATCTCTTGGGGTGCCCAAACTTTTGCATGGTGCTCCTTTCCTTTTTTTTTTCACTCTAAAATTGTACGAAACAAAAATAATACACTAATCTTGCTTAAAATGTTGAAAAGAATGTTTCATCTTTAACTTTATGACTTTTGGAGATCAGTTCATATTATACTCACTTAACTATTCACAGTAACAGAAATTTTGACCAGGGGTGCCCAAACTTTTGCATGCCACTGTAATTATGATAGCAAAAAAAAATACAATCACACAAAAAAAAATAGCACCTTAGTCCCTGAGCATCTTGGTCTGTACATTCCCTCACCCCATAATGATATGCGGGTAATTAACTGCTGTAAGTGTAACTGAAGGCAGAGAATGGGATGGGGTGTCATACTGAGGGAATTGCTGAGCATGAGAGAAAGAACAGGGAAATAATAGCAGTGTGGGACTAATGGAATACTTAGACCCTGTTGACAGAAAATTGTAATAAAATATGATATAATCAGCATTACACCAGAATGTGACTTCAATTCTAATTAATAATGAGTTTTAAATGAAAGGTATTTGAATTTGCATGAGTCAGCTCAAATGGCAAACAGCTTTGCTTGATTATGTAAATAAATCATATTGGAGGCTGTTTATACACAAGAACACAAGGAAACAGGAGTACCAGTAGGACTGGACAGAATGGATGTGAAAAGGGTGTTTCCATCAGTGGCAGGCCAAAGGGCACAACCTTAGAATAAAGAGATGTTGTGGCGACCCACTTCCTGGCACACACGAACCGGCTCACAACAGCGCGCGCAGGCAGAGGGCCGGCAGCAAAAAGGGCACCAGGCCATCTTCACCAGCAGGGGGAAAATCCTGCACGCAGAAAGGGTCTGGGAATATACATTCCCCACAGTAGTCCCGCCCAGGGAGGGCAGGAACGGGAAGGCTTTAAAGCGGGCCGCGAAATTTGAATAAATCTCTTTCATCGTAACTCTAACTCACCGACTCCGTGTGGTTATTCTAGCGCCGTGTGTAGCACGTCGCCACAATTGGTGACCCTGACGGCCCAAACGATATTTGGACCAGAGATGACCGACGCCGCATCTGTTCACGCAGTTTCGTTAAAACTGCCAAGCTTCTGGACGCTGCGATCCCAATTATGGTTCGAACAAGCAGAAGCACAATTCCACATTCGGCAGATAACCTCGGAGTCCACTCGCTACTACTACGTGCTGAGCTCCCTCGACCAGGAGACTGCTGCACAAGTTGAGGAGTTTATACAGTCGCCCCCCGGAGGACGGCAAATACACAGCATTCAAAGCCCTGCTCATAAGGACTTTCGGACTCTCACGGCGCGAACGAGCACGCCGCTTAATGCACCTGGATGGTTTGGGAGACAGGCCGCCGTCAGCATTAATGAACGAGATGCTGGCCCTGGCTGAAGGGCACAAGCCCTGCCTCATGTTTGAGCAGGCGTTCCGAGAGCAACTGCCCAAGGACATATGCCTGCTGCTGTCCGACGCAGATTTCAGCAACCCCCGGGAGGTGGCGGCCCGAGCAGATGTGCTGTGGAATGCCAGGAAAGAGAGAGGGGCATCCGTCGCACAGATCACCAAGCCGCCTGCCCAACCACAGACCAGACCAGGCCCGCCGCTGCAGACCGCCCTGCAAATTCCCGGGAAATGCCAGGGCCAGCCGCCGCTGATGGCTACGGCGGCTGGCCATCAGGACAGCCTCCTGTACGTCTGGGACAAGCAGTCGGGACGCCGCTTTTTGGTCGACACCGGAGCGGAGATCAGCGTCTTACCTCCAACGAGTTACGACACCCGCAACAGAGAAGCGGGACCCACCCTGAGGGCCGCTAATGGCAGCACAATACGAACCTACGGCACCCACACGGTGCGGCTACAATTCAGCTCCAGCCGGTTCACGTGGGACTTCACACTGGCCGCCGTGGCCCAACCACTGCTGGGGGCAGATTTTCTACTAGCCCACAGCCTGCTGGTCGACTTGCAAGGGAAGCGATTAGTCCATGCCAAGACTTTTCAAACGTTCTCCCTGGGTGAAGCACAGTTGCCAGCCCCACACCTGGACTCCATCACGCTGTTCGACGATGAATTTACCAGGGTCCTGGCGGATTTCCCATCAGCACTGACACCGCAGTTCACGGCAGCCATGCCCAGACACGGAGTACAGCACCACATCCCGACCCAGGGACCACCCGTCCACGCCCGTGCTCGAAGGCTTCCCCCGGACAGCTCCGACTGGCGAAGGAGGAGTTCAAGAAGATGGAGGAATTAGGGATCATACGACGGTCCGACAGCCCATGGGCCTCCCCCCTTCACATGGTGCCCAAGGCAATGGGGGGCTGGAGACCATGCGGTGACTACCGCAGACTGAACGAGGCTACAACGCCAGACCGCTACCCTGTGCCACACATTCAAAACTTCACAGCAAACCTACACGGCGCAAGGATCTTTTCCAAGGTAGACCTCGTCCGGGGATACCATCAAATCCCTGTACATCCGGACGACATCCCCAAAACATCACTTATCACCCCGTTCGGACTTTTCGAATTCCTCTGAATGCTGTTTGGTCTAAAGAATGCCGCACAGACTTTCCAGCGGCTAATGGACGCAGTGGGACGCGACCTGGACTTTGCATTCATCTATTTGGACAACATCCTCATAGCCAGCAGTAGTCGGCAGGAGCATCTGTCCCACCTCCGCCAGCTCTACTCCCGCCTGAGTGAATTCGGCCTTACAATCAATCCAGCCAAATGCCAGTTCGGACTCGACACCATCGACTTCCTGGGCCACAGGATTACTAAAGACGGGGCAACCCCGCTGCCCGCCAAGGTAGACGCGGTCCGCCACTTCCCCCGACCCAACACAATCAAAGGCTTGCAGGAATTCATGGGTATGGTGAATTTCTACCACCGTTTCCTCCCCTCAGCAGCCCGAACCATGCGCCCCCTGTTCACCCTGATGTCGGATAAGGGCAAGGACATTACCTGGGATGAAGAGGCCGCAACTGCTTTTGTTAAAACAAAAGAAGCCTTGGCAAACGCCGCGATGCTAGTGCACCCCAGAACGGACGTTCCTACTGCCCTCACGGTGGATGCATCCAACACAGCGGTCTGTGGAGTGCTGGAACAACTCATCGAGGGTCACTGGCAACCCCTGGCGTTCTTCAGCAAACACCTACGACCACCCGAACTCAAATACAGTGCTTTTGACCGGGAGCTATTGGCACTATACCTGGCAATCCGGCATTTCAGGTACTTCTTAGAAGGTAGGCCCTTCACCGCGTTCACAGACCACAAACCGCTTACCTTTGCGTTCACTAAGGTGTCCGACCACTGGTCGTCCCACCAGCAGCGACATCTGTCCTACATCTCTGTGTACACGACGGACATCCGGCATGTCTCGGGAAAGAACAACGTCGTGGCGGACGCACTTTCCAGACCGACCATACAGGCCCTGTCCCAGGGGGTGGACTATACAGCGCTGGCAGAGGCACAGCAGGCAGACACTGAGATCCCCAGTTACAGGACTGCAGTCTCCGGTTTACAGCTTCAAGACCTCCCCGTAGGCCCAGGTGAGAGGACCCTACTATGTGACGTAGCTACCGGCCAACCCCGCCCCGTCGTCCCAGCAGCCTGGCGCCGGCGGGTTTTCGAGTCCATTCACAACTTAGCGCACCCCTCCATTAGGACAACCGTCCGGCTGGTCTCCAACAGGTTCGTGTGGCATGGACTTCGTAAGCAGGTCAGTGAATGGGCCAAAACGTGCATGCAGTGCCAAACGGCCAAGGTGCAGCGGCACACCAAGGCTCCGCCGCAGCGGTTCGAACCCACCCGCCGGAGGTTCGACCACATCCATGTGGATATCGTGGGGCCCCTGCCAGTGTCACGAGGAGTGCGGTACCTCCTAACTATGATAGACCGGTTCACCAGATGGCCAGAGGCAGTCCCGCTCAGCGACACCACCTCCGAATCCTGCGCCCGAGCACTGATCGCAACCTGGGTAGCACGCTTTGGGGTACCGGCCCACATTACCTCCGACAGGGGCGCCCAGTTCACATCCAGCCTGTGGTCGGCTATGGCCAGCCTTTTAGGAACACAGCTACACCACACAACTGCCTACCACCCACAGTCGAACGGACTAGTGGAGCGCTTCCACCGTCACCTGAAATCGGCTCTCATGGCCCGCCTGGAGGGGCCTAACTGGGTGGACGAACTTCCCTGGGTTCTGCTCGGAATCCGCACGGCGCCCAAGGAGGATCTACACACCTCATCGGCCGAGTTGGTGTACGGCGCGCCCCTGGTCGTCCCAGGAGAGTTCATACCAGCCCCAGGGGGGCAAGAGGAAGAACTCACAGCAGTCCTGGACAGACTACGGGAGAGGCTCGGTAACCTGGCCCCCATACTCACTTCACAGCACGGACAGAGCCCGACCTGCGTACCCAAAGACCTGCAGAACTGTAAGTTTTTTTTGTACGACGGGGCGGACACCGGGCACCACTACAGCGGCCCTACGAGGGACCGTTTAAGGTGATCAGGAACAACGGGTCCACGTTCGTGCTGGACATTGGGGGGAGAGAGGAGGTATTCACAGTGGACCGACTCAAACCGGCCCATGTGGACTTGGCGCAACCGGTCCAGGCTCAGGCACCGTGGCGCAGGGGCAGACCTCCCAAACAGAGGCCGATCCAGACTGTGGACATTGGGGGAGGTATCGCCGGTTCTGGGGGGGGTGGGGTTATGTGGCGACCCACTTTCTGGCACACACGAACCGGCTCACAACAGCGCGCGCAGGCAGGGGGCCGGCAGCAAAAAGGGCGCCAGGCCATCTTCACCAGCAGGGGGAAAATCCCGCGCGCAGAAAGGGTCTAGGAATATACATTCCCCACAGTAGTCCCGCCCAGGGAGGGCAGAAACGAGAAGGCTTTAAAGCGGGCCGCGAAGTTTGAATAAATCTCTTTCATCGTAACTCCAACTCACCGACTCCATGTGGTTATTCTAGCGCCGTGTGTAGCACATCGCCACAATGTCCCTTTAAAACTGAGATGAGGATTTTCTTTAGCCAGACGGTGGTGAATCTGCGGAATTTGTTGCGACAGAGGCTAAGTCACTGGGTATATTTAAGGTAGAGATTGATAGGTTTTTGATTGGTAAGAAGGGCTAATGGTCTTGGGGTGGTGGGAGAATGGTGTTGAAAGAAGTCAACCTTGAATGAATACTGGAGCAGACTTGATGGGCTAAATAGCCTAACTGTTGCTCTATACATTATGGTTCTATGGGCTGCTCCACCATTTAATATGACCACGGCTGATCTCAACTCCTGTTCTGTGTCACTTCTCCACATACCCCGCTATTTCTTGATCTGTCAAACATTTATCTGCTATCACTTTAGAAATGTTCCAGCTTCCATGCCCTGTCCCCACCTTTCATCAGCAATCAGGGAACCTCCCATAAAGTGGCAGACCACTGCCCAACTTGAGGATAAGCTGAGGAAGAGTTTCTAGAAAGCGATGACATCCCAGTTAATTTAAGTAATTATATTTTAGAAGGAAGCTGCCAATCAAAGATACAATTGAATAACTCTCAAGAGGCTTGCACTTCATTTGAAGTGACAAGCTTGACCTCTGTCTCAGCTTGTGGCAAAGCAACTAATCACTTGTCTTTAACAGGAGCACACAGTCTGTTTCACAGCAGCTACCCTCCTTGCAGCTTCATGGCAAAAACAGAACTTTTGGAAATGGAGTAGCTGTTGGAAGGGGAAAATGGGGGCTAATTCCCACACTCCAACGTCCCAAACCAGTGGCAGGGCAAGTGAAAGTTACACAGTTAGTCTTGCCTAGATTAAAATGTATGCCTTATGAGGATAGGTTGAATGAGATAGAGCTTTTCTCTTTGGAGAGAAGGAAGATGAGAGGTGACTTGATGGATGTGTACAAGATGATAAGAAGCACAGATTGAGTGGACAGGTAGACACTTTTTTCCAGGGTGGAAATAGCTAATACCAGGTGCTTAATTTTACAGTGATTTGAAGAAAGTATGGGGGCAATGTTAGAGATAGATTTTTTTTACACAGAGGTGAGTGGCCGGAATGCACTTCCAGGGTTGGGGGTAATGGAAACATCCTCCCCACATCCACGTTATCTAGGCCTTGCAACCCCCAATTTAACATTGCCCTTCTGCCACTGAACATCCTGTTATTTGTTGGCATATAAAACAGTACAGCAGAGGAAAGGGCCACTCAGCCCACAATATTTGTAGAAACATAGAAAATCTACAGCACAATACAGGCCCTTCGGCCCACAAAACTGCGCCGAACAGGTACTTACTTCAGAAATTACCTAGGGTTACCCATAGCCCTCTATACTTATAACCTCATGTACCTATCCAAGATTCTCTCAAAAGACCCTATTGTATCTGCCTCCACCACCATTGCCGGCAACCAATTCCAGGCACTCATCACTCTCTGCGTAAAAAACTTACGCCTGACATCTCCTCTGTACCTATTCCAAACACCTTAAAACTGTGCCCTCTCATATTAGCCATTTCAGCCCTGGGAAAAAGCCTCTGACTATGCACATGATCAATGTCTCTCATTGTCTTATACACCTCTATCAGGTCACCTCTCGTCCTCCGTCGCTCCAAGGAGAAAAGGCTAAGTTCACTGAACCTATTCTCATCAGGCATGCTCCCCAATCCAGGCAACATCCTCGTAAATCTCCTCTGCATCCTTTCTATGGTTTCCACATGCTTCCTGTAGTGAGGTGACCAGAAGTGAGCACAGTACTCCAAGTGGGGTCTGACCAGGGTCCTATATTGCTGTAACATTACCTCTGGGCTCTTGAACTCAATCCTACGGTTGATGAAGGCCAATACAACGTATGCCTTCTTTAACACACAGTACAGCTTTGAGTGTCCTATGGAATCAGACCCCAAGATCCCTCGGATCCTCCACACTGCCAAGAGTCTTACCATTAATACTATATTCTGCCATCATATTTGACCTACCAAAATGAACCACTTCACACTTATCTGGGTTGAACTCCATCTGCCACTTCTCAGTCCAGTTTTGCATCCTATTGATGTCCCGCTGTAACTTCTGACAGCCCTCCACACTATCCACAACACCCCCAACCTTTGTGTCATCAGCAAATTTACTAACCCATCCCTCCACTTCCTCATCCAGGTCATTTATAAAAATTGTGAAGAGAAGGGGTCCCAGAACAGATCACTGAAGCACACCACTGGTCACCTTTGTATTGAACATGATTTCCAAAATAAAACAAATCTCTTTTATATGCACATAATCTACCTCTCCGTTCCCTGTGCGTCTAACACCATTACTGTATCTGGCTCCACCACCCTCTCTGGTAACCTGTTCCACTCTTTGTATAAGAAATTGCCATGCACATAACCATTAGACTTCCTCTCTCACACCTTGTGCATAGGGTAGTACTGTAGCATAGCGGCTAGAATAATGTTTCACAGCACCAACGATCAGGGTTCAATTTCCATTGCTGCCAGTGAGGAGTGTGTCCATTTTCCCAGTGGCTTTCCTCTGGGTACTCTGCTTTCCTCAAACAATTCAAAGACATATAGATTCGTGTTAGCAAGTTGTGGGCATGTTGTTTGCACTGGAAGCGTAGTGACACTTGCAGTTACCTCAAGCACATTACTGGATTGTGTTTGTCATTGGCACAAACGATGTATTTTATTGTATGTTTCAATGATTTGATGAAAATATATCATTTAAAGCTAGTGTAATCTGATCTAATCTCTGGTATTTGATAGTTCTATCCCGAGAAAAAGATTTGGGCTCTCTATCCTATTCAAGCCTTTCAATTTTATAGGATTTTCCCTGATCACTTCCAACATTCAGTGTTCAAGACATGCTTTTCGCAGATCTGAAGGGTACGAATCCTATTGCAGATGCTATAATCTGGATATAAAACTGCATCAGAAAGAAGGCACAGGAGTCTCAAGGCTCATATCACTAGGTTCAGAAACAGTTATTACCCCTCAACTATCAGGATCCTAAACCAGAGGGGAAACATAGAAACATAGAAAATAGGTGCAGGAGTAGGCCATTCGTTCCTTCGAGCCTGCACCGCCATTCAGTATGATCATGGCTGATCATCCAACTCAGAACCCTGTACCTGCCTTCCCTCCATACCCCCGATCCCTTTAGCCACAAGGGCCATATCTAACTCCCTCTTAAATATCGCCAATGAACTGGCCTCAACTGTTTCCTGTGGCAGAGAATTCCAGATTCACCACTCTCTGAGTGAAGAATCTTCACTTACTACAACACTGAACTGTTCCCACAACCTATGGACCGGTTTCAAGGACTCTTCATCTCATGTTCTTGATATTTATGCTTATTTATTATTATTATACATTTTTTCTTTCTTTTTGTATTTGCCCAATTTGTCTGCCCTGATGGTGCAGTCTTTCATTGACTCTATTATGGTTACTGGACTTACTGAGTATGCCCGCCAGAAAATGAATCTCAGGGTCGTATGTGGTGTCACATATGTACTTTGATAATAAATTTACTTTGAACTTTGGAGGTACTGAGTGAGTGGAGCAGCATCCGGGTGAGGAAAGGGATTGTCAACATTTTGGGTCAAAACCCTGCATCGCAACTGAGATTGGAGAGAAAAGGCAGCTGGAGTAAAGAGAAGAGGGGGAGGGGAAGATAGATGAAAGGAGGATGGAGGAGGGTGAGGATGATTGCTGCACGCTTGAGTGCTTGGCGGAGGGCGCTGATGCTGTTTGCTGGTGGGGGTGGGGGGGGTTCATTGCCTTGTTGCTGCATGTGCATGGGGGGGGGCTTTGGGGTTCTAACATTTAGCTGTCATTCATTTTTTGGGGCACTCCTATGTTTTCATAGATGTTTGTGAAAAAGAGAATTTCAGGATGTATATTGTATACATTTTTCTGACATTAAATGTACCTATTGAATGATGGACAGGTGGCGGTGGGACAAGGGGAAGATAAGGGTGGAGACAGAGGATAGAAGGGGATAGGCAAGTTACCAGGGCTGGATTCAAACAAGGAGGGTGAATCTGGAACCATTATGGGAGAGGTGCAGGGCAAATGGATGGGATCTGGGGAGTGAAATTTGTGGGTAGATAGCTGGATTGATTGGGGAGGGAGAGAGGGACAAGAATGGCTGATGGGGGGGGGACGTTCTGGAGCGTGGGTATGGGAACTGAAACAAAAATTCTACTTGGCTACTTCTACCTATCACCCAGCTACCTCTGACTCTCAATTACACCTACCTGTCGTTCCTGACCTTTCTTTGGTCCACACCATCTACTGGACCCTGTCTCAACCTTCCACACTTCTTTGTATATCAGCTATAGAGTCATAGAATACTACAGCATAGAAAAAGGCCCTTCAGCCCTTGTGCCAAACTATTAATCTGCATAGTCCCATCGACCTCCACCTGGACCATAGCCCTCTGTAACCTTATCATCCACGCACCTCTCCAAACTTCTATTAAATATTGAAATCAAACCTGTGCTCATCACTTCCACTGGCAGTTCATTCCACTTTCACCACACTCTGTCTTTCTTCCTCACTCCCAGTCCTGATGCAGAGGGTTGATATGAAATGTTGACAATTCCTTCTCCCTACAGATGCTGCTCGACAAACTGAGTTCCTCCAGCACGTTGCTTTTGGCTGACAGTCTCCGTGTTTCTTGGGGTAGAATGGGAATCTGGAAATGCAGGGAAACACAGCCCTGTTGGGAAGCAGGCTTCTTGCCTGTCTGATTTATGTGACATCCAACTCAGTCTAAGTTCTCACAGGAAACTGAATAACTGATCATTCATTATAATGAGAAAGAACTGTCCTTGGCGACCTAGTGACACCATTGAGCATAAACTCTGCACTGTGGAAGCTTCTCTCACCCCATGGTTAAAAAGATCCACCCCTAATCCACAGTGCACAGTATCACGAGTGGATGCAGAGGATTCTAGACTCAGCCAGCCCCATCTTCAGTACAACTTTCTCCACCGTTGAGGACATTTTCAAGAGGTAATGCCTCAAGAAGGCAGCATCCATCATTAAGGATCCTCAGCATCTGGACATGCCCTCTTCATATCATTGGGGACATGAGATTATAATGAGATTTATTTGTTACATGTGCGTTGACGCATACAGGGAAATACTTTGTTTGCATCAACAACCAACACAGTCTAAGGATGTGCTGGAAGCAGCTCATGAGTATCGCCAAGCTATGTAGCATGCCCATAACATATTATCCCTACCAGTACATCTTTGGAATGTGGAAGGGAACCAGAGCACCTTGAGGAAACCCACGCGGTCATGGGGAGAACGTACAAACTCCTTACAGTCTACGGCGGGAACTGAACCTGGGTTGCTAGTGCTGTAAAGCATTTTGCTACCACGTTGCTCTGCTACGCTACGCTACAGTAGTACCGAAACCTGAAGAGTCACACTCAATGATTTAGTTAGAGCTTTTTCCACTCTGTCATCAAATTCTGTATGGTCCATGAACACTACTTCATAATTCTTTTCCTTTTGCATTATTTATTTATTTTGTAATTTATAGTAGTTTTGTCTCTGCACTGAACTGCTATCGCAAAACAACAAATTTCATATCATATATGTCAGTAATAATAATAAACCTGCTTCTGATCCTCCCAACAGTATATCACAATGCCAATTTGTTCAATTCTCCACTCATCAGAAGTTCTGAAGAGACAGACCAGAACTTAGCTTAGGGTTTCATCCAAATGACAGAACTTGCAGAAATAGAACACTCTGTCATTATAACTTTTATTCTGCATTGGACCTGAATCAATAAGGTCATTTTTGTAAATGTTTTGTAAATGTACAATCCTGGCCTCCTAGATGCTGACTCAGTGTACACAACCATTTAAAAATCAAAATTCATTAGCAGTTCTGATCTGTGTGATATTGCCCATCTTGAACCTTATACATCTGGCAGCAGGCAACCAACTGAACTGAGACATCTGGGAGACATCGTAATCTGACGATGAAATAAACATGAGCATCTACATTAGCTGATGATCCTCTTTTGATGAATGGTTTACTGATTTCCTGAATGTGTTAATCCAAGTGTGGGAATGCTACAGTGGATGTAGTGTACTATTCAGAGAACTCACCCTCAACTCATTCTTCATGGCCAGATCTGGGCTGTGAACCTGGCCAGATTTTAACCAGAAGAACCACTGATAAATATCCATAAGATAATCAGCTTCTAATAAGAATCTGGGTCATCAGCAAAAGCACTAATGAACTTTCTTCCTCTTGCATCTGAATCATTAAGTGTAAGATTCAGGAAGTCATGTTGCAACATTAGTTAGTCCACACTTGGAGTGTTGTCTGCAGTTATGATCCACATATTACCAGAAGGATATGGAGGCTTTGGAAGATGCCAAAGGGTGATGTTAATCAGTTGATGTTGTGTACTTGGATTTTCAGAAGGCCTTTGACGAGGTGCCATACATGAGTCTGCTTAACAAGCTAAAAGCCCATGATATTACAGGAAAGATTCTAGCATGGATAAAGCAGTGATTAGTGGGCAAGAGGCAAAGAGTGGGAATAAAGGGAGCTTTTTCTGACTGGCTGCCGGTACCTAGTGGTGTTTCACAGGGATCTGTGTTGGGGCCGATTCTTTTTACATTACACTGTATATCAATGATTTGGATGATGAAATTGGTGACTTTGTTGCAAAGTTTTCAGATGATGTGAAGATAGGTGGAGGGGCAAGTAGTTCTGAGGAAGCAGAGAGGCTAGAAAAGGACATAGAAAGATTAGGAGAATGGGCAAAGAAAATCAGAATCAGGTTTATTATCACCGGCATGTGACATGAAATTTGTTAACTTAGCAGCAGCAGTTCAACGCAATACGTAATGTAGCAGAGAAAATAAATAATAAATAAAATAATAAATAATAATCAATTATGTATGTTGAATAGATTTTAAAAACGTGCAAAAACAGAAATATTGTATATTTTAAAAAAGTGAGGTAGTGTCCAAAGATTCAATGTCCATTTAGGAATCGGACGGCAGAGGAGGAGAAGCTGTTCATTAATCGCCAAATCTCTTCAAACTCCTAATGAAGTAAAACTGCTATCTTGCCTTCTTTATAACAACATCACTATGTGGGGACCAGGTTAGGTCCTCAGAGAGCTTGACACCCAGGAACTTGAAGCTGCTCACTCTCTCCACTTCTGATCCCTCTACGAGGACTGGTATGTGTTCCTTCATCTTACCCTTCCTGAGGTCCACAATCAACTCTTTCGTCTTACTGACGTTGAGTGCCAGGTTGTTGCTGTGGCCCCACTTCACTATTTGGCATATCTCACTCCTGTACGCCCTCTCGTCACCACCTGAGATTCTACCAACAATGGCTGTATCGTCAGCAAATTTGGTATTTGAGATGGTATTTAAGCTATGCCTAGCCACACAGTCATGTGTATATAGAGAGTAGAGCAGTGGGCTAAGCACACACCCCTGAGGTGCGCAAGTGTTGATCGTCAGCGAGGAGGAGATGTTATCACCAATCCGCACAGGTTGTGGTCTTCCGGTTAGGAAGTCGAGGATCCATTTGCAGAGGGAGGTACAGAGGCCCAGGTTCTGCAACTTCTCAATCAGGATTGTGGGAATGATGGTATTAAATGCTGAGCTATAGTCGATGAACAGCTTTTGGTTTGGGAATGTACAGTAAGTCTTTGTGGGGACACATTCATCCACACAGGTTTTAATGAAGTTGGTAACAACTGAAGCATACTCATCTAGGTTTGAAGATGAATCCCTGAATACAGTCCAGTTCACCAAATCAAAGCAGTCCTGTAGATGCTCCTGTGCTTCCCTTGTCCATACCTTCTTGGTCCTCACTGCTGGTGCTGCAGTCTTCAGTCTCTGCCTATAATCAGGGAGTAGAAGTACAGCCAGGTGATCAGACTTCCTGAAGTGAGGGTGAGGAATAGCATGATAGGCATTCCTGATGGTGGTGTAGCAATGGTTCATTGTATTGTGTCTTCTGTGTTGCAAGTGATCTGTTGATGGTAGTTGCTTAGTGATTTTTTCAGACTGGCCTGGTTAAAATCTCCAAAAATGACGGTGAAGGCATTCGGGTGTGCTGTTTCGTGCATGTTGATCCCATTGCTCAGATCATCTAAAGCCTGCTTGACATTGACCTGAGGTGGAATGTAAACTGCTACCAAAATGACCTCGGAGAACTCTGGTGGTAGGTAAAAAGGACGACACTTTACTGCGAGATATTCTAGGTCTGGTGAGCAGAATTGGGACAGCAGCAATATATTTGTGCACCAAGAAGAGTTGATCATGAGGCATACTCCTCCATCTCTGCTTTTGAGAGACTCTATAGACCTATCCTGACGGTGTATAGTAATCCTGTTGATCTGGATCGTTGCATCCAGTATGGAAGGGGTTAACCAGGATTCTGTGAAACAAAGGACACACGTGGTCCTAATGTCCCTCTGATGCAGCACCCTAGCTTTGAGATCATCAATTTTATTCACCAGAGACTGCACGTTTGCCAGCAAGATAGTCAGTGCAGGGAGTTTAAAACCCCGCTTCTTGAAATGCATTTGTAACCCCGATCTATACCCGCGCTTCCTCCAAGGTGTCCTCTGTGGGCACTTCTGACCACAATTGGTGTTGTTTCTGTCAGATTTAAGCAGTGATAGTTCATTTAAACGCATTAAGACATCTTTGTTGACTGTACTGACCTTAGAAGCAGTCGTGCTTTTTAGCTGTATCAGGCTGAAATGGGAATATTTGATAATATCCATTGAAAGTACTGCTGCCTCTTGAGTTGTGCTTAGGCACCCCAGAAGGCAGATGGAATACAGTATCAGGAGGTGTACGGTCATGCACTTTGGCAGAAAGAATGAAAGGGTTCACTATTTCCTAAATGGAGAGAAAATACAAAAAACTGAGGTGCGAAGGGACTTGGTAGTCCTTGTGCATGATTCCCTAAAGGTTAATTTGCAGGTTGAGTCTGTGGTGAGGAAGGCAAATGCAATGTTAGTATTCATTTCAAGAGGACTAGAATATAAAAGCAAGGATGTAATGTTGAAACTTTATAAAGCACTGGTGAGGCCTCACTTGGAGTACTGTGAGCAGGTTTGGCCCCTTACCTTAGAAAGGATGTGCTGAAACTGGAGAGGTTTCAAAGGAGGTTCACAGAAATGATTCCAGGGTGAATAGCTTGTCATATGAAGAGTGTTTGATGGCTCTGGGCCTGTGTTCATTAGAAGTCAGAAGAATGAGGGGTGACCTCACTGAAACGTATTGAATGGTGAAATGCCTTGATAGAGTGGATATGGAGAGGATGTTTCCTATGGTGGGAGAGTCTAAGACTAGGGGACACAGTCTCAGAATAGACGGGCATCCTTATAGAACGGAGATGAGGAGGAATTTCTTTAGCCAGAGTAGTGAATCTGTGGAATTTTTTGTCAAAGGCAGCTGTAGAGGCCAAGTCTTTATGTATATTTAAGGCAGAGGTTGATAGACTCTTGATTGGTCAGCCATGGGCCAAATGCCCTAGTCCTGCTCCTATACCTTATAGTCTAATGCTGTGGGGCAAGTTCTTTCACGCAGGGAGTGGTAAGTGCCTAGAATGGGCTGCCAAAGGGGTGATGCTGGAAGCAGATATGATAGTAGTGTTTTAGCAGGGAATGGAGCGATATGGATCATGTGCAGACAGAAAAGGATTCAGTTTAATTCAGTATCATGTTCAGTGAATACATTGAGAGCTGTAAGGTCTATTCCTGTGCTGTAGCATTCTACGTTTAGCTGACTGTTAACGCCAACCCTAAAGATCAATTCACAACAAGCATCATGCAAAAAGTATGATTTAAAAATAAAAGTCTAGAAGAAAGTCAGTGAAAAGTCTGGGAGATGCACAAGAACCCATCACATTTCTCTGTTCAGATTCTGGGTGACTGGGTGTATGCTCCCCGTGTGCTGACCACTGCTTGATCCACACAGATAAGAGACAGAAGGGTTGTTACTATTCAATCGCCTAGGTGCTGATGTATCTGCTTATTATCAGATGGATGCACCACTGGAGTCCCAGTTGACTACAGGACCTGTCCGCAGGTGCAACGTTATGCTGGGAAAGCCAGCCCCCAGCTGATCGCTAAGTCCAGAGCAGCACAGTGTAACTGACAGGGTCGCTGTCTGGATCGCCCAGCTGTCAAAACTGCCACTGAGATTGAATGAGGACACAAGATATAACAGATGCCAGAATCTGCAGCAAAAGGCAATCAGATGGAGGAACGCAGCAGGTCAAGCAGCATCTGTGGGGGTGTGTGTGGTGAAGAGCAGTTGATATTCAGATCTCATACAACAATCCAGGAACAAGTTCTCCCACCCACAGTGCCTGTGCCAACCACTGATGCTGATATGCTGATTAATTTGCACATAGTTGATACCCTTTGTATTCGCTATCTGTTCATGTGCCTATCTAAATTTATTTATTTTGATAACAGTGCAGAACAGGCCTTTTCCGCCCAACTAGGCATGCTGCTCAGCAACCCACCAATGTAACTCTAGCCCAATCACAGGACAATTTACAATGACCAATTAACACACTAATTGGTGCGTCTTTGGACTTTAGGAAGAAACGGAGAGGCGGAGTGGTCAAGATGGCACTAAACAGTGACTGCTTTGCTTGCATCTTCGGAAACAGCTCTATTTTTATCTTTGATATCTCTTTTTTTCCCTCTTCAAGGTTCTTTTGAGGACCCTGACCTGGAGTTACACTCTGACTTCGGTTCTTTGCAGGAATGGGGCCCGCTCCCAGGGCCTCACGACCAGCCACTTTTTGATATTCCAAGGATGCGGCCTGGAAGGCAAGCGCACCTTCGGGGTTCCAGATTTTCGTGGCTCTGGACACATGCTGATTCTAGGCCGGTGCCCGGTTCCCCTGACTGAAGTGTCGCTGGAGAACATGGAACATCGGGAGCAGCAGGTTAGCTGCTGGGGGTTGTGTGTCTGGAGAGCTGTGCCTTTATGGGGCTGACTCTCTGGGCACAGAGCTCGGAAAAAGCGTCGCAACAGACTTTTAACATCACAAGTCAGCGAGTTGTTTGTTATGTGTCCCCTCTCGTTGTGAAATGGGGACACCTCTTTTTCCCTTATTAGGGAGAGGGAGAGGGAGAGGGAGAAGGAGAGGGAGAGAGAGAGCGAGAGAGAGAGAGAGCGCGCTTGTGGTATATCGAGTGACCAGGTGAATGAGTAGTTTTTTGGGTACTGCAAGCCTTGTGTCTTTATTGATGCTTTGCTGAATGCTTGAGTGCTTGGTGGAGGGTGTTGATGCTTTTTTACTGGTGGGGGTGGGGGGGGTCGTTGCTTTGCTGCTGCTTATGCATGGGGAGCTGGGGGGGGCTTTGGGGTTCTAACGTTTAACTGTCATTCATTCTTTGGGGAACTCCTCTGTTTTTGGGATATTTGTGAAGAAAATGAATTTCAGGATGTATATTGTATACATTTCTCTGACATTAAATGTACCTATTGAACTGGAGCACCTGGAGGAAATCCTCGTGCTCACAGAAAGAATATACAAACATCTTACAGACAGTGGCAGAATGGATCTCTGGCTCTGATGCTCTGAGCTGTAACAGCGTTGCACTAACTAGTACACAACCATGGTGTGCCCCTTGGCCTCTAAAAGTCTCCGGCTGCTGATTTCCTCCCATGGTTTCATAATTTGCACTGTGCTTGAATGTTTCTACTATTTATACTAAACAATTAAAAAGTTACTTGTTCAAGAAACCTAAATGAAAACAACCCAGTAAACTTAAATCAGCTCACTGAAAATAAATAAGCAAGATATGACCCTCTACACACTCTTCCCTCCAGTACCGTTTCCTCCCACTGCAGTCAATGAGTGCACAAGACAGGGGCCACTTGGCCTAGCACAGGTTCAGCAGGCAGGCTTTCCAGTCTCAGGGCAAGAAGTGCAAGAATGATTTTGTCTATCTTCAGGGCTCCATCAGGAGTTCTATAACAGAGGTGTGACTGGGAGTATCGAACCACTGACGGAAGATGTGATTCTGCCTGTACTTGGGAGTCCGGCTTCTCTTTGGCAGTAAGGAAGACAAATACAATTTTAGCACTCATTTTGAGGGGACCAGAACATTAAAGCAAGGATGGAACGTTGCGACTTTATAAGGCATTGGTCAGATCACACTTGAAGTACTGTGAGCAGTTTTCGGCCTCATATCTAAGGAAGGATATGCTAGCATTGGAGAGAGTCCAGAGGAGATTTACGAGAATGATATTGAGAAAGAAAGGGTTAACACGTGAGGAACATTTAATGGCTCTGGACTTGTACCGGCAGGAGTCTGGAAGGATGAGGAGGGGTTAATCTCACTGAAACCCATAGAATACAGAAAGGCCTGGACAGAGTGCATGTGGAGGGGATGTTTCTGATAGAGGAGGAATCTAGGACCAGAGGGCACAGCCTCAGAACAGGACTTCTCTAGAACAGAGATGAGAAATTTCTTTAGCCAGAGAATGGTGATTCTCTGGAACGCCTGGTGAACAGTGGAGGCCAGTCACTGGGTATATTTAAAGTCAGGGTTATAGGTTCACAATTAGTAAGGGTGTCAAAGGTTCTGCAGAGAATGTGGTTGAGAGGGAAAAATAAATCTGCCATGATCCAGCAGTGAATCAGGCTGAATGTACCAAATGCCCTGATATGGTCCCCTGGTTTAGTATGTAAACACCAGCAGTTCTGAGTGGCCTTTGAAGCAGAATAATCACATCATAGTCTTTTCTTTCCCTGTTTAATTTTTCTCTTGGAAATCTCCCACACTGGTATTCGTCTTACTTCTGATAGCAATATTGCTGGCTGCTGAGCTTGGCTTAGGATCTTTGTTCTAGCACTGGAAAACTAATTAAAACTTTAGATGACATTTGGCAAGGGTTTTCCCTTGTAAATAAAACACAGTGTCTTGAGGTTCAGCAGTTATAGAGCTTACATTAAATTACACACCTTACACACGTATATATTCTGAAGGTATGGGATATTTGTCATTGCGTTTCACAGGCAGCCATTTAACAGAGTACATAAAAGATAAATGTATTTAAATGCACCAAAGCTTTTACTGGCAATAGGTTGTTCAGCATTTGGACTGCTACACTGAGTGGAGCACCCATTCACATGAGGTGAAACTGAGAAGATAGTAGGTCATTTTAATTTATTTACAGATACCATGCAGAACAGGACCTGTCAGCCCAACGCGCCACACAGCTTGGCAAACCAGCTTTTTAACATTAGCCTAATCACAGGACAATTACAAATGGCCAACTAATCTGATGAAGGGTCTCGACCTGAAATGTCGACAGATTATTCACTTTCATAGATACTGCCTGGCCTGCTGAGTTCCTCCAGCCTTTTGTGTGTGTTGATCTAGATTTCCTGTATCTGCAGAATCTCTCGTGTTTGATAACCTACTAATCAATACATCTTTGCACCCTGGGAGCAACTGGAGCACCTGGAGGAAATCTACACCCTCATGGGGAGAATGTGCCAACGCCTTACAGACCGTGCTGGAAGTGAATTCTAAATTTCGGAATGGCCCGAGCTGCAATAGCATTGTGCTAACTGCTTTGCCACCATGGCATCCTGTAAACTAAATTTTACATGGCAAATGCAAATGATATCAATACCTTTGCCCAACTTGGGTTACAAGGTTGTTGCCCACCCAACACAGATTGTAAATCAAGGTCTTGAACTGTGCCACACTCACTCACACAGCAGCTGCAGAGCTCTGAAAGCTCTAAGTCTCAAATCATTGAGCTTACCTCGAGCTGCCTTCAGCTTTTGGCGTTCAGCTTCCCGCTCTGCCTTGGTTTGATTGCTTTTTACGCCCAGGGCTCCAATAACCAGCCTTCGAGCCAGCATGGCGCTTGTCTGAGGTCGTTCCTTTGCTGGAAGGAGAAATTCTGAAACAAGACAGTTGGGAACAGAGGACTTAGTTCTTTTTTTAAACCATGGATATCAAGCAGAGACCCCAATTGAACAGAATGGAACTTTTATACAGCATACTGGCAGACAAAATAAACAGTAATTCATAGATAACAGCTCGTTTAATAGTAGTATACACAGCAGTTATGGCCACATTAAAACAATTACATTCATTTTCAATTACGTAGCTTTTGTAAATCACACTACAAGATGTGAAAGAAAATTACTTCAGAAAATGTGATCTTATAATCTCATTGCAGAAGAGCAATGTTTCACTGTTTAGAGGTCACTAAATCTGTCATATTAATGGCTCAGAATGCATTTGCAAAGGAAATTATATTTGCACACTTTTGATCCGGCTTTCTTAAAATCACAACTTTGTGTGCTTTATTTAATGTTTTGGATGAAACGGCCTGCTCGATTGATTCTTATGGTTCCGCAAAATCTGGAAAATAAAAATCCCTGCCATCTTAAGTCATTTAAATAATTGGTCGCCTTCCTTTGATAGGTACAACATGCAAGCATACAAACAAAATCTCTTTCCCTGCCACTGAATAAGCATATTCGTCATGCATTATTCAACTAACTGGTTACAAATTGCCAAATCATTACTACCTTTCAGTGCCTAATCATGGAAGCAATGCGGTTCTTTCTCAAGGATCTGCATAAATAACGTAGAGTCAGGGAAATTACCTGTGAGCCCTCGTACTTCAGATAATAAATGCCATGGCTCTGTGCACCTCTAAGTGGGAAGCGGAGTGTGATTTTAAATTTAATCTAACTCTAACAGCAGTTTTAATGAGGCATTTTATCCGATTGGAAATTGTTATGCTCCGCTCTGCTTTATTTCAGAATCTATATCCATTGCCATATGGTAGTTTTACCCATTATTTGATAGAGATATACCACATATTGAGCCTGTGGTTCTACTTTGTTAGGAGATTGAGGCAATATGGTATGTCACGAAAGACATACAAAAATTCCTATAGATCTATGATGAAGTGCATTCTGACTGGTCACATCACAGATTGGTATGCAATCACCAATGCACAGGATGGAAAGAGGCTGCCGAGGGTTGTAGACTCAGCTGGTTCCATTATGAGAACACTACTCCCCACCATTGAGGACATATTTGAGAGGCCTCTAGGAGGCAGCATCCGTCATTAAGGATCCTCACTATCTGGGACATGACCTTATTACTACCATCAGAGAGGAAGTACAAGAACCTGGAGACCCATACTCAATGATTTAGGAACAGCTTCTTCCCGTCTGCATCCAGTTTCTGAATGGATAATGAACCCATAAACGATATCTCACTTATTTGTTACTTCTATTTTTGCACTACTTAATTAATTTATATGATAGATATTGACTGTAATTCACCATTTTTTCTCTGTTACTATGTATTGCATTGTACTGCTGCCGCATAACAACAAAGTTCACAACATATGCCGGTGATATTAAGCCTGATACTGATTTTGTGAACAGTACCTCATTATTCCTTTTTTTGGCATTATTTATTTTGCAATTTATAGTAATTTTTATATCTTTGCAGTCTACTGATGGTGTAAAACATCAGATGAATGTCATAAAAGTTGATGATAATAAATCTGAATCTGACCTAACAAAATTTAATTGGATACCCACTCCTCGGTGTCAACCTTCTGAGGAATATCAACAACACTAACTGGCCCAGCATTCAGGAATGGGTAGAACAGGATATTACAGAAAAATGGACGTCATGCTCATAAAAATACCTCATATTCCATCTGGGTGGCCTCCAACCTGATTGCATAAACATCAATTTCTCAAGCATTCGACAACTTCTCCACCCCTTCCCCATTTTGTCTCCCCTCTTATCCTTTTACCTTCTCCTCACCTGTCCATCACGTCCCTCTGGTTACAGCCCACTCCTTCCCTTTATCCTATGGCCCACTCTCCTCTCCTATCAGATTCCTTCTTCTCCAATCCTTTCACCTTCTAACTTCTTACTTCATCTCCACTCTCCCTCCCACCTTTCCCCTCACCTGATCTCAACTATCGCTCACCAGATTGTACTTCTCCTGCTCCCGTTACATTCTGGCTTCTGCTCCCTTCCTTTCCAGTCCTGATGCATGTCGACTCTGCATTCCTTTCCACAGGTGTTGCCTGCTTTGCTGAGTTCCTCTAGCACTTGGTGCATGTTGCTCAATGTTTCCAGCATCTACAAAATCTCATGTGTTTATGCTTTGCAGGGATGCAGAGTAGTTCAGCATTTTCTGAAGGTATTAAAAGATTTTCAGCTTCTGCAGTAATTTGTTTTCGTGCTCTCAGATTCAAATTAGCCCTCCACCAACTTTTTGGGTACCTTTATCTCAGCAGACACATCAGTAGGTACAGGGATGGTCTTTTGCTGCTGTAGCCCATCTACTTCAACGTTTGACATGTTGTGTGTCAGAGATGCTTTTCTGCACACCACTGTTGTAATGCATTATTATTTGAGTTACTGTCAACTTCCTGTCAGATTGAACCAGTCTGGTTATTCTCCTCTGACTTCTCTCATTAACAAGGCGTTTTCACCCACAGAACTGCGATAACTGGATGTTCTTTTGTTTCTCGCACCATTCTCTGTAAAGTCTAAAGACTGTTGTACACAGACATTTGAGGAGATCAACTTCCTGAGATACTCAAACCACCTCAACAGGCACCAACAATCATTTTGCAGCCAAAGTCACTTAGATCACATTTCTTACCCTTTCTGATGTTTGGTCTAAACAACTCAACTGCTTGATAGTGTCTGTATGTTTTTATGCATTGAGATGCTACCACATGATAGGCTGCTTAGGTATTTGTATTAATGAGTAGGCATATTGATGTACCTAATAAAATGGCCATTGAGTGTACAATGGTGAAATCAGGGTGCTGCCTGCAATGCTCACACCGCAAGAAATGCTGCCAAGAATGAGTACAGAATGATATATTAAAACTAAAAGCCCACTGGTTTTTAATTATAACATCTGTATTTTATTAATGCTTTGCACAAATGTGATCAGCTAATTTGGGAGTGGTGGATTAATGGAGAGATAATTCAGCTCCACATACTGGGAAGCACGCAAACCATGTCTTTCAGGACTGACTGTTGGCTTGCAGTTCCAGTACACTGGAGATTCTTAATGTACCGCTCAATGACAGGATTATTATAGCACAATCCCTGTAATAGAATTTAGAAGCGGTGATTTCAAGTGCAGCTTGAAAATTGCAGTTATGTCGATCATGAAACCATTCTTTCTGGCTGTTAATACATCAAGTTTCCTTAAAAGAAAAAAGCACTAATGTTGCAAATTTGAAATAAAAGCATCATGCGGGAAATGTGCATGAGCACGCAGAGAGAAAGCAGCTTAGGTGTTCAACAATGTTACACAACCAGTTTGCCTTTCCCATTTGTGCCTTCACTAACTGGCCTATTTCGCACTCCACTATCATTCCTTCCGTACTGAAGGGCGTTGACATTTGCAGGCTGCCCCAGCACAATGCTCAAATTTCAAAGTTCAAAGCAAATTTATTATCAAAGTGTATACATGGTATACAAACTTGAGATTTGTCTTCTTGCTGGCAGCCACAAAACAAAGAAACACAACAGAACCCATTTAAAGAAAAAAACACACACACAACGAAGACCATCAAACGCCTAACGTGTGGAAAAATATGAACAAATTGTGCAAACAATAAAAAGTATACAAATAACATTAACCCCAGGGTCCCCAAAGTACCTCAGTGCTGTGCTGGTGGTTGCAGGCCAGAGCTCTAGAGTCAATTCAGTACTGAACCACTCAAGCAAGTCGCACAAATAGTAAAAAAAATAGACAAAAACACAAGTTCTCCAAAGAATTCCAAAAGATTTGTCATGCTAGATTTTCTTTTAAGGAAACCATAATGACTTCGGGTTATTTTGTCATATACCACCAATTACTCCAAAACCACATCCTTAACAATCGACTCCAACATCTTCCCAATCACTGAGGTCAGGATAAATGGACTTTTCAGAGTGAAATTTTCAATTTTCCAGTCCATTCCAGAATCTAGCGATTCCTGAAAGATCATAACTAATGCCTCCACAACCTCTTCAGCTACCTCTTTTAGACCCCTGGGGTGTAGTCCATCTGATCCAAGAGAATTATCTATCTTCAGACCTTTCAGTTTCCCAAACATCATCTCTCTCACAATAGCAACTGTACTCACTTCTGTTGCTTGTTACTCTCGAACTTCGAGCATACTACTAGTATCTTCCACAGTGAAGACTGATGCAAAATATTTATTTTGTTCATCCGCCATTTTCTTGAATCTCCGTTACTACCTCTTCAGCATCATTTTCCAGTGGTTTAATATCTACTCTCACCTTTCTTTTACCTTTTATATATCTGAAAAACCTTCCAGCATAATTCTTGATATTATTGGCAAGCTTACCTTCATAGTTAATCTCCCCCCAATGACTTTTTTAGTTGCTTTCTGTTGGCTTTTAAAAGTTTCCCAATCAGCTAACATCCCACCATTTTTTGCTCTATTATATGCCCTCTCTTTTACTTTTATGTTGGCCTTGACTTCCCTTGTCAGCCACGGTTGTGTCATCCTGCCTTTAGAATATTTCTTCTTTGGGATGTATCTATCTTGTGCCTTCCGAATTGATCCCAGAAACTGCAGCCATTGCTGCTTTGCCATCATCTCCACTAGTGTCCCCTTCCAATCAACTTTGCCCAGCTCCTCTCTCATGCCTCTGTAATTCCCTTTACTCCACTGTAATACTGGTATCTGAATTTAGTTACTCCCTCTCAAATTACAGGGTGAATTCTATCATACTATGATCACTGTTTCCTAAAGCTTCCTTTACCTTAAGCTCCTTCATCATATCTGGTTCATAACACAACACAGAACCCAGAACTGTTGATTCCCTAGTAGGTTCAACCATAAATTACTCAAAAAACCCACCTTGGAGGCATTCCACAAATTCTCTCTCTTGGGATCTAGCAACAACTTGATTTTCCTAATCTATCTACATATTGAAATCCCTCATGATTAACATAACATTGACTTTTTGACATGCTTTTCCTGTCTCCTGCTGTAATTTGTAGACCACATTCTGACTACTGTTCAGAGCCTGTAAGTAACTCCCATCAGGGTCTCCTTATCCTTGCAGTTTCTTATCTCTAACCAGAAGGATCTTCTGATCCTATATCACCTCTTTCCAAAGATTTGATTTCATTTTTCACCAGCAGAGCTACTCTTCCTCCCCCACTGCCTACCTCTGTCTGTGTATCCTTGGATATTAGGCTCCCACTTAGAATCATCTTTCAGCCATCATACCTGCCAATCTCTAACTGCGCTACAAGATCATCTACGTTATTTTGTGTGCAACATGTATTCAAATAGAACTTCAGTCCTGTATTTGTCACTCTTTTACACTGCAACCCATCCAAATGACTGCAATTTTACCCTATCATCAGCCTGTCCTTCCTGACAGTCTCACTATACACTACTTCGGCTGTAAACCAACATCCCTGTCCTCAGCCCTATCACTCTGCTTCCCATTCCCATGCCAAATTAAACCCTCCCCAACAGCTCTTGCAAACCTGCCCGCGAGGATGTTGCTCCCCCTTGGGTTCGGGTGTAGCCTGTCCCTTTTGTACAGGTCATACCTTACTCAGAAAGGAGATCAGTGATTCATATATCTGAAATCCTTTCCTCTGCACCAGTTCCTCAGCCACAAATTTATCTATCAAATCATCCTATTCTACCTTCACTGGTGCATGGCACAGGCAGCAATCCAGAGAATACCACCTTGGAGGTCCTGCTTTACAGCTTTCTACCTAGCTCTCTAAATTCTCTCTTTAGGACCTCCTCTCTTTTCCTTACTTTGTCTTTGGTACCAATACGTACCAAGATGTCTGGCTACCTCCCCCTTTAGAATGTTGTGGAAACAATTTGAGACATCCTTGACCCTGGCACCTGGGAGACAACATACCATCTGAGTCTCTCTATTGCATCCACAGACTCTCCTATCTTCTCCTTTAACTATGGAATCTCCCATCACCACTGCATTCCTCCTCTGCCTTCTTTGTTTCTGAGTGGCAATGCCAGACTCAGTGCCAAAGACCTGGTTGCTGCCGCTCCCCCCCAGTAGGTCATTCCCCCCAAACAGCATTCAAAATGGTACACCTGTTATTGAGGGGAACAGCCATAGGGGTAATCTGTACTGGCTGCCTAGTTCCCTTTGTTCCCCTGATGGTCACCCATTCACCTGCTTCCTGCAACCTCGGGGTGACTACCTCTCAGTTTCCCTTATGAGCCGAGGGTTATCGATTGCAGCTCCAATTCTTTAACATGTTCTCTGGGGAGCTGCAGCTTGATACTTCCGGTGCAGATGTGGTTTTCTGGGACGCTGGACGTCTCCTAGAATTCTCACATCTCACACACAGCCCCTGGAACCATTCTTACTGCCCTAACTATACAATTAAGAGATGAAGAATGAGCAAGAAAAAGCTTATCAGATACTTACATTGCCCGCAACTGTTATTGCCCAACCCTACTGAGCCAAAGCCAAAAGTCTCCCCCCTCTAACATTGTCCCACTTTATCTCGCTGGCACCACCTTGCTGGAAGTAACTCAAACTATATTGGTCATTGACTTAAACAATATATTTTACTATATGTTTATATGTACATGTGATAAATAAAGCTAATCTTTAGCTTTGCCATTAAATCTTTCCTGTGTCTCTGTCAGAAATGCTATTATATCTTCTAGGGTTCTTGGGCAATAAAATGTTGTCTATCTTAGAGCAAAAATGTTCCATGTTTGTGGGACTTGGGCTCATTGAATAGCCATAATTAAATCAGGAACAATCAAATCAAAGGGCAGGAAAAATATTGGCAAATTGGTTTTATATTTGTTTTTAGAGATAAGGCAGAGTAACAGGCACTTAGGCCCAAAGAGTCCAACTACACCCATGTGACCAATTAACCAATTAAGGTCTCTTAAATGCCCCTAATGTATCTGCCTCTTCCACCACCCCTGGGAGAGCATTCCATGCCCTGCAGTTTCTTACAGTTGCAGGTTGAGCAGCTGCCATACTAAGTCGTGATAGATCAGGAAAGGATCAATAAAAATTAATGATGGTTATTGGAGAGGATATATCCAGCTCTTTACTGTTGTCAAATTCAGATACAGCTCCTGACAGGATTTGTTGTCAGACATTTCCAGTGGGATTTTAACAGAACTTCATACATAGTATTGAGAGGCAGAAAAAAAGAACAGAAAGTTTCTGCATAGCAATCACCACAGGATTCACTCCCACTTGTAATATCATCTTTACTAGACCCTGAACTTGTGCACAGGACTTACAGCATTTATTATGCTTTAATGCACTTCCAAACTGTTCCTGTCCTCAGCTCCCATGGAAATTCTCAGTGCATTTTACAGTAGGCATTGACTGTTTCATGCCAGGAGTGAGGTGACAGCAATGCCGCTGCAAAGTTCAAAGTTCAAATTTATGCAACCTTACACATATCAAAGACCACCACACATCCAAAGTGAAGAAGAGGACAAATTCCACAAATAGGAAAAAAAAGGAAATAAGTAACACATAGAAAGTACAGTGCAGAGCTCCCAATAGTGTGGAGCCTGTTCAGCACTGAGGCGAGTGAAATGAGCCGAGGAGTCTGATGGCCACAAGGCAACAACTGCTCTTGAACACGGCAACGTGGAACCCAAGACTCTTGCAACTCTCACCCAATAGTAGTAGTGAGGAGAGAGAGAGAGAGACTAGTCAAATACAGCCAGGCATGCTGTACACCATTTCCATTTCTGCTCTTGGCCTTGTCGATTTTAATCTTGTTCATTGCTTTAACCGGCACAGAGTAATGGAACTGAACAAGGGTTCATCTTCCGCTGTCTGTCCCTAAAGGCTGCCCTGGCTGTATCTGCATCCTCAAGTGTCCGGTTTGCTAAATCCCCAAGAGATCACTAAATCGCCAAGAGATCACTAAATCGCCAGTTCATTAAGATGGTTCAAAAGTACATCCCTTGAAGGAAAATTACAGGCTGCGGACTGCAGCAATCACAGTTCAGTATCTAGTAGTTTTGTGAGCTGCCCGCAAAACGTCACTGTAGGTCGCTAGCGCACCTTGGGTATATACAGAGTAAATATGCCTAGTCGTAATCCATATTGAGCATGCAGCACAGCTGTCCTGAGCACTCTTTATGGCACTTCAGTCCTGTATCACAAGGTGTCACTGTGCATAACAACATCAGTCTCCGTGAAACTGAGGTACTGCAGGTGATTGAAATCTGGAATAAAAACACTAAACGCAGGCTATTCCACTTTTCTTTCATCAGCATCCTTCATAATCTTGAAGCTTATATAACTGCGGCTGGGGTCTCAACTTGAACTACATACTGTGCACACAATAACCTTGTGCTTGCTGACGTTTACTAGCTCCCATGAAGCGAAGAATCAATTACTGATTTTATTATTCCCTTTTATTTCAGGCTGTACTAGCAAAACCAATGCCCATCTCTAACTGCCCTTGAGAAGACTGCAGTGAGCTGCTGTTCCTCTGATAACTGGGAAGTAATGGACATCTTGTTCCAGGAACTGGACTCAGCAATAGGTCAGGGAAGTGTGTGCCTGGGGAAGGGAAAACTGCAGGTGGAGCTCCAGTGAACCTGAAGCCACTGTCCTTGGCAATAAGGCTTTTGGGTTTGGGAGGTGCAACTAAAATTGGTCTTTCCATTTCTCTAAATTCTTCCAGCTCCAAGATGGCTCTTTGCCTCTTTACTAGTTACACCATGATTTGGCAGTCGGGTAATGGAAATTTAGAGATTTTATAAAGAATTATTTGTCCCATGTACATCAAAACATACACTGAAATGCTTTGTTTGTGCCAAACCAAATCAGCGAGGTTTATGCTGGTCAGCCTGCAATTGTCGCTGCACTTCCAGCACCAACACAGCAGGCCCACAACTCACTAACCCCTAACCGGTACCTCTTTGCACTGTGGGAGGAAATTGGAGCACCCAAAGGAAACTCACATAGTCATGGGGAGAATATACAAACTTCTTACAGACAGCTGCAGGAATTGAACCCTGATCTTACAGCTGATGCTGTACAGTGTTGCACTAACTGCTGGGCTAGCAAGCTGCTCTTTGTGAATTTACCATTGAGGAATTCACAAATCACTACCAAGATAGTCAAGGATAAAAAATAAAAATCATTTCTCATGGAATTCATGTGAATCAAAAAATAACTAAATGAGCACAAGTTGTGAAAGGAATAATTTATGTCAAAAATTTGTGTTATAGAAACACAACAATTTGGACAGTTTTTCAGTAACACAGGGGTGAACTATACCAGTCCTTAATGCAACTCTATTCTTTAATTCCTTGACCAGAGCGTGACAGCTTTGTTTCCTGATTCAAAGCTCTGAAATCCCCTTCCTAAACCACTTCCCTCCCTTAAATCCAATCTCTTGGACTTTCCTGATATATCAGACCTTTGTTGATGATGCAGTTGCACAATGTTTCAGTATCATTTTACTCCAATAAAGGTGTTACATAAATGTAAGATGTTCTGACACACTGTGGATCCAATAAAAGGCCACTAACCTGAAATGTGATCCCTAGCCAGTTCTCTCCAAAAATGCTAACTGATGGAACACTGAACAGTATAGCAGGGGACAGGCCATTCAGCCCACAACGTCGTATCAACCATGACGCCAGTTTATTCTAATTATTCTCCTCAACCATATCTCTCCATATTCAAGTGTCTATCAAAAAACCTCTATCCTACCTATTGCCACTACTACCCTCGGTAACCCATTCCAGGCACCCACCACTGCCTGTGTTAAAGAAATGTTCCCCTCATGACGCCTTTAAACCGCCTCCCACCCCCAACCTGAAAAGCATGCCCAAGCTTGAGTGTTCAAGCATTTTCTGCCTCAGCTTTGATTTATCTGAAATCTCAATTAATAATATAGGCAAGTATTTCAGAAGATGACTGCTATTTCCTTTGTCAGTCTGTTAAAGATGCGGTCCTTATACAGTTTTTAAAAGTAAACAATAACTAAAGAATGATTATCTGAAATTACCAGCCCAGAACTTGGAAGGAATGCCAGACAGTTGGACACAAGTGCAGTAAGTAGCCTTTATCTTCAGTTGTTCGTTGTAAGAAGGTGAGTTGGAAGATGAGGTATTGTTCCTCGAGCCTCCTTGGAAGGGCAGGAGGCTGAGGATGGACTGGAAGTGAGATGGAGAATTAAATTTCAGATAACGGACACCTCCAGCATTTTATTCCAGATTTGCAGTATTCCTACTACAGATTCAAACAGCTGTTTTACATTATTCCCACTAGGTTTCTGTTACCATGCACTGTCTCCATTTTGTTATCTAATCACTCATCTTCTCCTCCCTTTCCTCTCAAAACCTATGAGCCTCCAACGGTTATCTACTTCTTCTGAAACTTATGAAATGAAACCACAGAACATAGGTACACTCAGCAGGTCAGAAAATGTCCGTGGAAAGAGTAATGTTTCAAGTCCAAGACACTTAGAACTGGCAACTGAGAAGAGAAAACTCTTTTAACATTGAACGCTCCCACCCATCCACCTTCCTCTTCACTTGGCTTCACCTATCACCTACCAGCTTGTACTCCTTCCCCTCCCCCACCTTTTTCTGGCTTTTGCTCTGTTTCTTTCCAGTCCTGATGAAAGGTTGCAGACTGAAATGTCGACTGTTTATTCCCCTCCATTAAGTGCTGCCTGTCCTGCTGAGTTCCTCCAGCATTTTGTGTGTGTTGCTCTTAACAATGACTCTGCATTCCTGATAAAGGTTTTCGACATGAAACATCAACAATTGCTTTTCTCTGGCAGATGCTACTCAACCCACTGAGATCTTCCAGCAGATTCTTTGTAGCTGTTTTTACTGCTGATCTGCTGACTGCTTACCAGCTTTATTTCAGCTTTCCAATATCTTTAGTTCTTGATTTTCTTATGAAAGGTACTTGGTACAATAAGATAGGCTCTTGACCTCACAGTCTGTCTCATTTCGACTTTCCGCCTTGTTGTCTATCTGTACTGCATTTCCTCTGTAATTGTAATACTTCATTCTGCACTTTCCCTTCTACTAACTTAATACAGTAATTTAATGAAATGATCTGTTTGGATGGCATGCAAAATAAAGATTTTCACTGTACCTTGATACAAGTGACAATAATAAACAAATTTGACCTGAAATCACTTTCTGCAGATCCCATGTTTCCTTCATTGTCTCCATTTTAGTAACTTGTGTAGGGCAAACTTTTGTGAACAGCAACGTGTTGTGATCAGATAATCTGTTATTGATGTTGATTCAGAGATGATTATTGACCAGGAATTGGCGACAAGTCTGAACAGTTTTCTTCAAAATAGCACCTTTTGATATTTTACAACTCCCTGAGAGTGCAGACAGAGCTCACCCCAGAGAAATTACAGGAAGATCAGAGAAGCCAGAAAGGGAGGGAGAGTCACAGCTGGAGAACGCGGACAGTACTGGACAGGAACTGGCCCTTCAGACCATTGTGCCAACCCTGTTGCTAATTTAAACTACACATCTGCCTCTTGAAAGGCCTACATGGAGTGGACATGGAGAGGATGTTCCCACTAGTGGGAGAGTCTAGGACCAGAGGGCACAGCTTCTGAATCGAAGGATGTCCCTTTGAGTAGAGATGAGGAAGGATTTCTTTCGTCAGAGTTTGGTGAATCTATGGAATTCATCGCCACAGGTGGCTATGGAGGTCAAGTCATGGGTATATTTAAAACAGAGGTTGATAGGTTCTTGATTAGTAAGGACGTCAAAGGTTATGAAAAGAAGATACAAGGATGGGGTTGAAAGGGAAAATGTATCAGCCATGATTGAATGGTGTATCAAATGTCTTAAATCTGCTCCTGTTTCTCTCATGGTCTTATGCATGTGGTACATTCCCTAATTCCCTGTTTGTCTAAATGCTTCCTAACCTTTTTTTTTTGCGTGGCTGTATTTAACTGATAACTTACTATCTTGTGTTTTGACCTGAATGTGACTATTGGTGCTGTGTTCTGTATTTTGCACCGTGGCCCCAGGGTAACGTCCTGCTTGGTTGTATTCATGGGTATTCACGTATGGTTGAATGCAATTAAACTTGAATTGAAATGCTGGTATCATATCTGCTTCCACAATTTCTCCTGGCAGTATGTTCTAGGCACCTTCCACACACTGTTAAAAACACTTTGTAACACTCTTAAACTTTCCCCCTTTCATCTTAAAGCTATGCCCTCCAGCACTGAACATTTTACCCCCAAGGAAAAGGCTGACAATATCTACCTTGTTTCTGCCTCTCATAATTTTACAAGGTATTCAATAACCAATTGGCAAAATCAAGCATCTTTGGAGAGATTCTGTCACTGGGTCAGAGATACTGCATCCCATTTATTTTAAGATACAGAGCAGAATAGGCACTTCTGGCCTGTCGGTCTGTGCCACTCAGCAACCCACCAGCCTAATCACAGGACAACTCCTAATGACCAGTTAAACAAATAACTGGTACGTCTTTGGACTGTGGAAGGAAAACAGAGCACTTGAAGAAAACCCACGCAGTTACAGGTTTCCCCCGCCATCCGAAGGTAGAGCGTTCCTATGAAACGGTTCATAAGCCGGAATGTCGTAAAGCGAAGAAGCAATTACCATTTATTTATATGGAAAAATTTTGTGAGCGTTCGCAGACCCAAAAATAACCCACCAAATCATGCCAAATAACACATAAAACCTAAAATAATAGTAACATATAGTAAAAGCAGGAATGATATGATAAATACACAGCCTATATAGAGTACAAATACTTTTCCACAATCATTGCTTGCACTGTTGTCCGTAGCGAAAATCTCACGCAATTGCCATCGGCAGAAAATCTCACGCAAGCGCTCTTGGCAAAAACACTCTCTCCAGTAACCATTAAGCTATGAAGCTGCCAAATCATACCAAATAATGCATAAAAGTACACAGCCTATATAATGTAGAAATAATGTATGTACAGTGTAGTATCACTTACGGGGATCGGGACAGCGCCGAGCACACTGATGATGGTGTGTTAGACTGAGTCGTCGGAGTTTGGGTGGTTCAGTGGCCCCCACCCTCCAGGCCGCCGACCGATAGATCGCCTCTGATCTGGGCCGACAATTACGTGCCGGGCGGCACCTAATTAATTAGCATGTTTATTTCGGCTTCTTTCTTAAAGATGTGCTGTGTGCTTCCTGGCTACCGCTGCATTCTCCGTGAATCGGTATCTGTCCGCGGCCTGGGGGTTGGGGTGGTGGGACACTGGGGTGTCATCTCATCGTTGTCTGTTTCCATTAGGGCTGGCAGCTCATCTCTCCTATGACTGCCCTCCTCGATGTCGAAGGTTGAGGTTCATTGCCTGACTGCTGAGCCTCGTGCATTTTTCTATCATACAGTTCTTTGTAAGGACTCAAACCATCCTGCAAATATCTCCTAAACCTACATACCCTTTCAAAATTAAAGTCGTACTTTATCATTGCAGTGAAAATCTCACGCAGTTGCTTCACATTCAGTTCGCTACTGCATTCGGTTTCGATTGTTATCCTTTCCTCTTCCAATTGCATCAGCTCTTCATTTATCAGTTCTTGGTCATGGGATGCCAAAACCTCTTCAACATCATCTTCGTCAACTTCCACAAGCCAAACTCATTTTGTCCTTACTTCGTTCACCACGATCAAAACGCTTAATTATATCAAGTTTTACGTTAAGTGTAACACCCTTACGAGCTCTTTCAGGATTTTCCAATACCTTAGAACTCATCTTGCTAACGGCTGCTCACAGGCACGTGTTTAAGCAACGCCGGCGAGAATGCAGTTCCGAATCCGGGGGAGAGCGGCTGCTTGGGGCACGCGGCGCGCTGCTTTTCTCGCGCGCTGATTTTTTTCATAACAGTGAAAACACCTTCTGTTAGCGAAAACAGGGAACTAATGTAGGTCTTTCATAACAGTGAGGTTTCGTAAAGCGAACGTTCAAAAAGCGGGGGACACCTGTATAGAGAGAACGTACGAAGTCCTTACAGATGGCGCCAGAACTTCGACACCCCTCTCAGTTGTGCTAACTGCTATGCTACCACGGCACCCAATTTATCCCCGCAAACGAAATCATTTGGGATTACTGGCATTCTCAAGTGAGGGCTGGATGTTTCACGCTAATTGAAAGCTTGATTCAATAAACACTTGAAAGATCAATTTTATTCACCACAGACATCAACATGTACTAGGAACTTACTGTGGTGTGTTGGTGCGACACGCAACGAAGAACAACCATTCAACAATTACAAAAATTATATAAGAATAAAGTTAATATATGGATATGTTATAAAATGTGCATAAATACCAGCATATATTTACAATTATTAAATGTGGATTATAGTGTTTACAGTGCAGTGACAGGCGTAATAGAGAGGGGATGGGGGTGCACAAACTAGAATAGTTAATCAGATTAACTGCCTGGGGGAGGAAGCATTTAAGCAGTCTTGAAGTTTGTTTTAAGGGGCGTTTGTGGAGAGGGTTAGAGGAATTATATTGAAACACTAGTCAATTGGAGAAGGAACCACCTAGTTGGATTATTTAACACCAATGTGAAACATGCATACACCAGCAAAACAAAGCTCTTGCACTAATTGTTTCAGTTTATCTGTAACTACAACCTGGTATGGGCTGTAAATACAGACACAGGAGCCAAGCATTATTACACCTGCAGGATACAAGCTACACTTTACTGTTTTTTTGACAAATGTGGGTCAGATTATTAAATTGTCTCTTTAATCAGCAAACTGTGGAAGCCTTAATTGACTGCAATTACAGCTTTTTCCTCACCTGCACAGCTTCTGGCTTTCACCTTCGATGATCTGGATGCTTGTGACAGAGGTCGAGTCTTCAACATGGGATGCTTGGTACTGAGCGCGTCTCTGGCTACAGAGAAAACAGCCATGATTAATTGCCACTTGAGGAGCAGCAGTAAATACAGCTAAGCAAAGCGCTTCTATCCTAATTAACTTTATTGAGCTGCCAGAGTTGGGTGGATTCCCAAGGTCAGTGGGCACACGGTGAAAATTACCAGGAAAGGGCATCAATCCATTTTGTGGATAGTGCTATGTGGGGACACCTCTGACCAAAAGAGCACCGGACCAATGTTCTTACCCAAAGAGCAGCTGTCTTTTTGACACTTGAATACAAATGGGACAAAAAGAAAGAGATTCTGTATTGACGTGCAATTTAAAACAAAGTGACTGTCAAGGGCAACCATTAATAGAAACAATGAAGACATTTGGTGAGAGAAAATCTTCTAGATGAGAATGAATTTCTTGTAACACATGGGGGGAGTGGACAGTTGAAGCTACCAGCATGGAACAAAACAGCTTGTTAGTTGGTGAGGGAGAGAAAGAAATTCATATAAATTATCAGCATCCCTGCGTTCAAAACAAATGCGGATTGAGCAGAACTGATCTGAATTTTTTGACAAATGACTGATTCGAGAGAAAATGCAGTATTACTCCAATCAATAATTTCCCCAGATTTTTTTCCCAGAAGAGACAAGTGATGGAAGTAAAATTGAAATGAGTTAATAAAGGAATGAAAGTAGTTTTGTGGTAGTCTGGTTTGGAATTATCTGTGCATCTGAGGTTGTGAATCTGAGTATTATCAGAATCAGGTTTACTATCACTGACATACCTGGTGAAATTTGTTGTTTTAGGCAGTACAGTGCAAACAAAATATACGGTACCTATAAAAAGTATTCACCCCCTCCTTGTAAGTTTTCATGTTTTATTGCTCTACAACATTGAATCACAGTGGATTTAATCTGGCATTTTTTGACACTGATCAACAGAAAAACTCTTTTGTCTCAAAGTGAAAACAGAGCTCTACAAAGTGATCTAAATTAATTACAAAATAAAAACAGAAAATATTGGATTGCATGTATTCACCTCCAATACGACACACCAAACGATCACAGGTGCAACCAATTGGTTTTAGAAATCACATAATTAGTTAAATAGAGATCTGTTTTTGGAGACCCATGCGCAGTCAAGGTGCTTCAACTGATTGCAGTAAAAATACACCTGAATCTGGGAGGTCCAACTGCTGGTGAGTCAGTATCCTGGCAAAAACTACTCTATGAAGGCAAAAAAAAAACACTCCAAGCAACTCCAGGGAAAGGTTCTTGAAAAGCACAAGTCAGGAGATGGATACAAGAAGATTTCCAAGTCACTGAATATCCTTTGGAGAACAGTTAAGTTAATCATCAAGGAATGGAAAGAATATGGCACAGCTAGAAATCTGCCTAGAGCAGGCCATCCTCAAAAACCGAGTGACCATGTGGGAGGCCACCAAGAGACCTATGACAGCTCTGGAGCAGCTTCAAGCTTCAGTGGCTGAGATGAGAGAAATGGCGTATACAACATACAACTGTTGCCCGGGTGCTTCACCAGTCTCAGCTATATGGGAGAATGGCAAAGAAGAAGCCACTGCTGATAAAAACTCACATGCATTCACATCTAGGGTTTGCCAGAAGGCATGTGGGAGATCTGAATTCAACTGGAAGAAGGTTCTATGGTCTGATGAAACCAAAATTAAGCTTTTTTGGCCATCAGACTAAATGCCATATTTGGTGTAAGCCAAACACTGTACATCATCAAAAACTCACCATCCCTACCATGAAGCATGATGGTAGCTGCAGCAGGCCCTGGAAGGCTTGAGAAGGTAGAGGGTAAAATGAACGCAGCAAAATACAGGGAAATCCTGGAGGAAAACCTGATGCAGTCTGCAAGAGAACTGCAACTTGGGAGATATGTTTTCCAGTAAGACAATGATCTCAAGAATAAAGCCAAAGCTACACAGGAATGGCTTAAAAACAAAATTGTTAATGTCCTGGAGTGACCAAGTCAGAGCTCACAACTCAATCCAATTGAAAACTTGTGGCTGAATTTGAAAAGGGCTGTCCACTCACAATCCCCATGTAACTGAAAGAGCTTGAGCAGTTTTATAAAGAAGAATGGGGAGAAATTGCAGTGTCCAGATGTGCAAAGCTGATAGAGACCTATCCACATTGACCGTAATTGCTGCCAAAGCTGCATCGACTAAATACTGACTTGAAGGGGTGGATACTTATGCAATGAATTATTTTGTTTTATACTTGTAATTAATTTAGATCACTTTGTAGAGATCTGTTTTCACTTTGACACAAAAGTGTCTTTTTCTAATGATCAGTGTCAAACAAAGCCAAATTAAATCCACTGTGACTCAATGTTGTAAAACAATAAAGCATGAAAACTTTGGGGGGGGGATCCTTTTTATAGGCACTGCACTATAAATTATGCTGTTCAGCAAGGGAGTTATGAAGACGAAGCATTTTAAGGCAGGAAGTCTAGTCAACACTGAGTTAAGTTAACAGAGGCCAGTACTGTGTTAAAGCTGCAAACATTCCATCTGCTGCATCATAGGTCACGCAGATTTACGTAATGTTTGAAAGGGAACCAGATGGTAATATGCAATGAGAACCCCACTGCATAACATCAGCGCAAAATGAATCTAGCCAAAACCCTGTGTGCTTGGACAAAACTCCCTTGACATGGACTGATACTTTTTGAACCGTCTGAAAGTGATGTGGGTGACATTTAGTTAACAGTCTGGGTATTGAACCGGACACTATAAATTAAAAATGATGAATTTATATTAGTAGGGTTATTAACCTCATACTGCTACACCTTTAGAACTGATGCCAAATCATAGTGTCCAGCTCAGCTCATCCTCTGATGTCACTGCTTTACACAATAAGCAATTGTTTAGTCAGTTTACTAATGATAACAATTACACCAGAATTCAATGTTAGAGAAATGCAACACTGAAACTGAATGTGGTATGCCCCCATACACCTACAAATAAAACATACATATACAGGGCATTTGTGCTAGCAAGCTTGTTTGCAGCATTGGTTGGCAGTATGTAACAAAAAAGCCTACTGATTCACTTGTGCTCTTCCATGTTCAATGTTCAAAGTAAATTTATTATTAAAGTACATAGATGTTACCATATACCACCCCGAGATTCATTTTCTTGCAGACATTCACAGTACCACAAAGAAATACAATAGAATCAATGAAAACCTACATACAAAGACTGACAAACAATCAATGTGCAAAAGACAAACTGCAAATACAAAAAACAGCAAATAAATACTGAGAATATGAGCTATAGAAGCAACACACACAAAATGCTGGAGGAACTCAGCAGGCAAGGCAGCATCGATGGAAACGAGTACAGTCGACGTTTCGGGCTGAGACCCTTCAGCTGAGACGTCGACTGTACTTTTTTCCATAGATGCTGCCTGGCCTGCTGAGTTCCTCCAGCATTTTGTGTGTGTTGCTTGGATTTCCAGCATCTGTAGATTTTCTCTTGTATGTGAGTTATAGAGTTGTTAAGAGTGAGCCTGTAGGTTGTGGAATCAGTTCAGAATTGAGGTGAGTGAAGTTATCCACATTGGTTCAGATCTTGAAAGTTGAAAGCTAATAGTCATAGTCATAGTCATATTTTATTGATCCCGGGGGAAATTGGTTTTCGTTACAGTTGCACCATAAATAATAAATAGTAATAAAACCATAAATGGTTAAATAGTAATATGTAAATTACGCCAGTACATTATGAAATAAGTCCAGGACCAGCCTATTGGCTCAGGGTCTCTGACCCTCCAAGGGAGGAGTTGTAAAGTTTGATGGTGTGACGAAAGAGGGTTACAAAAGTACACATAGACTAAGATGTTAACTGTCCTGTGCTAGCACCAGTGGGATCAACAGTTGATCTGCCACCTCCTGTCTTCAGGGAGAGAGATAAGTAAGACAGCATTTGGAAATGTTAATGAAGAGACGAGAGAGTTTAACGGAAGGAGACACCGGTCTGAGTATTGTCAAGACCGGCTCCTTTTGAACCCTGAACTGTTTGAAGTGTGATGGACAGGCGATACCCCAGCAGGGGGATAAAAAGGGGCAGGTTCGCTAAGACAACACACACGACACCACGAGGTAACGAGACCCTGGAAGCGATGTGCCCCCCACAAGTCGGTGGGAGTTTTTGGAGGACTAGTCGCGGGACCAGCCATAGACGCACAGGGTGGAAAGATACGGTCGGCGGGAACCTGGTGTGTGTGTCCACCCTTGCCTGGGTGCTGGGTTCACCGCAGAGGAACGATTGTATCTGGAACGGAGGGGTCACAGTTGGTGACCTCAGAAGACATTACAAAGGGCTCGCCCGAAAGCTAACTGTGAGGAATATCAAAGGTCTGTTGAATCCGATTTGAATATCAGCATTCGCTCTCTCTCTCCCCAACGGCACGACGGCGATTACTGCGAACTGAATTAAACTGAACTCTGTCACTTGTGATTGAACATTTTACCCCTAGACTGCAATAGAGCTGATTGACCCTATTATCCTAGTTCTGTGTACATGTGTGTTTAATCATTGCTAACCTGTTGCATTTATATCCTTACTATCAAAGTACTGTGTTGCTTATTTCTTTAATAAAACTTTCTTAGTTCCAGTAATCCAGACTCCAACTGAGTGGTCCATTTCTGCTGGTTTGGCAACCCAGTTACGGGGTACGTAACAATGGCCACAGGCAGGAATGACTTCCTATGACGCTCTGTGTTGCATCTCGGTGGAATGAGTCTCTGGCTGAATGTACTCCTGTGCCCACCCAGTACATTATGTAGTGGATGGGAGACATTGTCCAAGATGGCATGCGACTTGGACAGCATCCTCTTTTCAGACACCACCGTGAGAGAGTCCAGTTCCATCCCCACAACATCACTGGCCTTACGAATGAGTTTGTTGATTCTGTTGGTGTCTGCTACCCTCAGCCTGCTGCCCCAGCACACAACAGCAAACATGATAGCACTGGCCACCACAGACAATTCAATCGCACTTGCAAATTTCTACAGATGTACTTTGGAGAGCATTCTAACTGGCTGCATTACCATCTGGTATCAGGGGCTACTGCATAGGATTGAAGTAAGCTGCAGTCAGTTGTAAACTTAATCAGCTTCATCATGGGCTCTAGCCTCTGTAGCATTCAGGACGTCTTTGAAGAACAGTGCCTCAAAAAGGCA